>NC_089320.1:1628628-1916128 GCF_036669915.1 Pocillopora verrucosa | reverse complement strand
GAATAGTAAAGATGTTTTTGACATATTTACATTTTCTGTATTTAAAAACATTTCTGTAGGTTGGCCTTGGTCAGTTACATTACCAAGGAGGGCGCGGAGTTGAAATGGATCATGCAGTAAGACTCTTCTTTATTATTTTTCTCTGAAATGTGGCATTTCGTTTTGAACTTAAAGTTACTTATTATGAAACGCTTTTGGTGAATTAACCAAAAAATGTGTTTTACCTTCAGAGAGCCTTCAGATACCTCCAGCAAGCTGCTGATGCAGGAAATTCAAATGCCATGGCCTACTTGGGAAAGGTATACAGTCATGCAGTTAATATCAGATATTGTGATCTCAATGTACACAATGTTATAACCTCATCTTTGTTTTTATGCACCTATGATACACTCTCCATGAGAATTAAGGAGGCAAGTACATGTAGGCAAATTTTTACTGGAATAGGATACACCATCTATTGTACTGTAATAAGGTAAGTTGTGGAAGTTAAGCAGGAGTGTGAATCAATCTAAGTCCCTCATGCCTTGTGAAACTCAAACCAGTTCTAAGTTTTTAGTTGCATGGTTTATTGCTGAGGGAACCTGATTTTTCATATGTGACTATCACTGTGCACACTGCTAGTATTAACATTGGTCAAAATAACCTGTGTGGAGATGATTACCATAGAGGACAATATACCCATAACTGGTTAGCATCTTATCTAAGGAGAGCTCAATGTTAATGGAAGTTTCATTTTCTACTTGCAGCAAATGTAGATGTAAATCACCAAATCACTTGTATTTTTCAGATGTACTCAGAAGGAAGTACTGTTGTCAAGCAAGACAATGAGACAGCTTTCCAGTGGTTCAAAAAAGCTGCAGATGCTGTAAGTGAATAATAATACCTGAAAGGTGATGTGTTTGTGAGGCTTCCAGATCTCTACAAATGAGAACTTTCTTATTCTTGTTTCCTTTTGTTATGGCTGCAGGGTAATGCTATTGGCCAAAGTGGCTTGGGTTTGATGTACATGTTTGGGAAAGGGGTGAAGAAGGTGAGTTAACTAAGATTGTCACTTTTTTGTTGAGTCCATAGAGCAAGAAGTAGGAGTGTGTCTGAATAAAAGTTTCTGTCAACACACATCAGCCAATTTTGAGATTAGTGACTGGAAGCTTGCCTTTGCGTTAAATTTAACAGGACTATGAGAAAGCCTTCCAATACTTCAAACTGGCTGCTGAGCAAGGTTGGGTTGATGGACATCTCCAGATGAGAACACTGTATTACCGTAAGTTCTTTCCTAAAGTTGGTTTCTTTCTTTGTGTTGCTGAAATCTAACTGTGTTATCCTTAAAAAATTTGTCGGGAATACTGGTACTCATCGCTGGCTTCCCTAAAAGCTTGCCACCCCAATGTAATGAGTCAAACCATCTGTTTCTTACTCCAACCGGGTTGTTGTTCATTGCAGATGGACTTGGTGTGAGGCACGACTATAAGATGGCCATCAAGTTCTTTAATTTAGCATCACAGACTGGTAAGGGATGCTATTGACTATCCCCAACAACTTAAGCACATTATTGCAATTACAGTTATCTGGTGTGATAATCTAGCTGACAATAGTCCTGAATAGTACCAATCACAACCAACAAATGCTACTCGAGTCTTACAGCCAATCGCATTGTAATAAAACTGACCAATCAGTTTTCACAAAACAGAGTTACTTCATTCAACTGTGGAGTAATCTTCACTTGAATCTGATGATGACTTCCAACTAGATTAGCAAAGATTTATTAATAGAAATGGATGTTAGTCTTTTTTTGACTACCTCTGTGCCCTCTCAAGGACTAGCACACTACACAAGTGCCCTCTCAAGGACTAGCACACTACACAAATGAATTTCACTCCTTGGTCTAAAATCTACTGAATTTAAAAAAAAAAAAGTCTATGAAAAGATTGATTTAAGGTGCTTGTTACATGATTAATAAGGCCAATTGCCCTGTTATAACATTTAATAAAAATTAATCCTTTAATTGATCGACTAGAATGATATTTAATCAACCAAATTTTGAGGAGTACTTTTATGGAGCAATGTATCTCCCAGCTGACTCTGTAAACCCTTTAACTCCCAAGATCTGATTGTTAATTCTCCCCTCTTGCTGTTACACATTTCCTTGTAAATTACTTATAAGAATTTGGTCTAAGATCAAGACAACAACTTCTACCTGATAAGTTTGAATATTCTCATCAGCTGTGTGTTGGACAATGTAAGGATATTAGAGGGAGAAGTTTCATGTTGATCACTTCTGAGAGTTTAAAGGTTAATTAGTTCAGTGAGCATGAAGAATCAGTTTTGGAGGCTTGATAAGTCATAGAATTAATGTCACTAAATGTACTATTTTAGGTCATGTCCTGGCATTTTACAATCTTGCTGTCATGCACGCATCTGGAACAGGAGTCTTGAGATCTTGTAACACTGCAACAGAGGTAGGTTTTCAGTTAAAGTGTGGAAAGATTATTTATTAGGAGTTTATAGAAAAAAATGGAATATGGTTGTTTAAAATGAACCCATGTCTTAACTACATTTCTTTTGTGAACAGAAAATGCTTTCCTAGTCCCGTTTTGTTGTATGAAATTTTTTTGAAGCAAAATCTGTGGATTGCCAGCGACAATATTGTATATAACTGTTGGTTACCAGTCATTTTTCCAGTTTTAGGCAAATGTTTTGGTAATTTATATCTACACCCTAGGAAACAATAACTAAGCCATGCTAAGTATGCTGATAAAAATGAATTGCTCTTCAGGTACATCAAAACATTTATACACCAGATATATCATACCTGCCCCTTTCCTCCCTCGGACCAAATTAGGTTTGTTGTAGACTGCCATATATACAGAGTTTTGGTGAAGGACATAATTAATTACATTGTTCTGGGTGTGGGTTATCTTTCCCAAACAGCTTTTCAAGAATGTTGCAGAGCGTGGAAGGATAGCACAGATGTTAATGGAAGCACATGAGGCATTTTTAACCGAGCTGGTAATATAGATACTGCCTTGCTGAAGTATGCTTTGCTCGCAGAACTGGGATATGAAGTTGCACAAAGCAATGTAGCCTACATTATTGATCATGGTAAGTTTTTTGTTTTGTAATCCACCATGTTGTGTAGAGTATGGAAGTCAGTACTGTGGATATTATTATGAAAAGACATACATTTAAGCTCTGAAACAGCCACGGCAGTCTACTATATCAGACTGGCTTCTCTATAATAACAAAATTCATAGCCATGCAGTGTTAAATCTTGGCTACATACACTGTACATGACTGAGGGTCCTACTTCCATTTGTGGTTTCTGAGTAGTGCTTAATGGTAGAGGTAGGGTATCAAATTTAATGCCCTATTTTCTTTAATACTCAAGGCTCTAAGAAAAAGTCTGGAAGAGGAAAGAATTAAGGGAATTGATATTCAAAGGAAGGATAGTCTAAATAGAGTTAGTCCTTATGAGATCCCTCTACCATTTTGAACACATGGTTCTGTGTAAAGTTTGGTATTCCCTATCATGGCAGTATCATCATAAACACTTTTGTGAAAATCTGTAAATATGGTGTGTCTAAACACTGGAGAATTGACTCGGGAAACCTCATGTGGTGAAAAGACAGTAATTGCTTGTATTTGTGACAGGTTTGACTTCAGTGATACTTGAGAATGAAACATTTCCCCGAGCCCTGCTGTACTGGACAAGAGCAGCCTCTCAAGGTTATTAGATTAACTTGGAAGGAAACATTATAATTTTAATTGTAAAGCGTCAACATGCTTGATCAAAAGCTCATTTTGCAGCAGTATTCACAGTACATGGAAGCAATTGAGATTGAGATATAATATCCCTTTGTGTGATGGAAATTATATTTTTGTCAAATTATTTCTCAAGTTGATATTTTGACAACTGATTGCCAAAATGACTGCAAAACAGGCCTTGTGTTTGTACATTTGTTGTTTATACTTATGTGTGCAAAGTGCACACTTTGGAACAACCTTTGAGGCTGTTAATTTGACAAAACGTACAACATAGTGTTTTGAAGTATTGTTCAACAGTACATTTGAAAACTTCATTTTCTAGTGACCACTGAATAAAAAAAAAATGAGTGTACTTCTTTCAGTGTTAGTCTTTACTTATTAGGAAGTGATTGAGTAGAAGTAAAACCTTGAAGTGAAGCCTTAGAAGTGATTGACATGTGAATTTTTCTCACAATATCAAAACATTAGTAAGGAGTTACTGAGAGTAAATAAACCTGTCTGCTGATGGGTGATGTCTTGATGTAACAACAAATTCTCTTAAATGATTAAGGAGAAAATTAATAGAAGTTTAAAAAGAGAACTACAAATTAGATCTTAGCTCTGTAATTACAGGTAGTTGACTGGTTTTTTTCCTTCATTGTCACTGAAAGGAAACACTGCAGCAAGAGTGAAAGTTGGTGATTATCATTACTATGGATATGGAACAGATATTGACTATGAAACAGCAGCATTCCATGACAGATTGGCTTCCGAGCAGCAGCACAACGCACAGGCAATGTTTAATTTGGGCTACATACACGAGAGGGGACTGGGTATGAGACTGGTAAAGCAACGTTATTTCTGATGGAACACACAAAAGTGACATGAAATTTGAATGTTGATCGTGGAAGGTTGTAGAGAAGGATTCTTCTCAGAGCAGAAGAGCAAGAAATATCCTGATTTAATGACGGTTACATTATTTTGAAACCCATCTCTTAAGCATACAGCTGAAGTTCATGAGAAGCATCCAAAATTCTTGTAACTTTACAAGTTTGGGATTGAACCCAAAATCTTCAAAACTTGAGACAAACAAGCTTCCGGTTTGTTGAAAGTTATGCTCTCCCTGAAGTTAATTAAACCCACCGTACAATGAAATTCAGACAACTTTATGTTACTCACTACTTGAAATTTAAAGGTTGAAAAGGTATGTAACTAAAGGGTCTAAATTATTTGTTAAATATCAATGACTTGTGTCATTTTTTTCTGTCAGGACATTCATCTTGCCAAAAGGTTTTATGACATGGCAGCTCAGACCAGCCCTGATGCCCAGGCTCCTGTCTCTCTTGCTCTGCTAAAGCTAGGCGTGTTTTTTACTTGGGAGTGGATTCAAGAGGTATTAGAGGAAATTGCCTCTTAAAGCTTTAAATTCCCTCCCGCATCTGTTTTCAGAATTTCGCCTTTTCACGTAGAGAAATTTTTTCTACAAAGTTACCGGCATTAATAGCTTTCACTAAGCTTCTCCCAGATACTTTGAAAAATAGATTAAACAGAATTGAGAGATGTAAAATGTACATACATCGTTCAAAAGATCACAGAATAGCCCTAGAACGGGTAGAAAATGGACGGAATGTCGAGAGGAAAATGGGATAATTAAAGTGGACTCAAATTTCCGCTTTTGTTTCCCATGACAACCGTCAAGCGTTGTTCCCCTGCTACATTGCTTGTCTCCTCTGACCGAGAGAGCCTGGCACAGCCAACCATTATTACGAAGAGGTTGTGATTGACTGGGCCAGACTAATCTTTGAGATATTCAAATGAACGTCTCTCTTAATAGTTTTCCCTTTTTATTGTTTGTTTTTCAGAATTACGGATCATTGAACTTGTCAAAGTTTACCAATTTACAAATTCTTCTTCTACTTCGAAGGAGACAATAAACATCTTTTGTAGAATTTGTACAGTAACCATAGCTTGTATGACTTTGCAAACAGTTTTGATTTTAAGCATAATAAAATATTCCGGTTTCTTGTGGTTGGCTGAGTTTTATATTTGGGGTTTCTATTTGCTGTAAAGGGCTAAGCTAAGAATGGAAAAGATTTACATCGACGAAAAACTGAGATTTCAGACACTCAAGGCAGGATTTACAAGCTGGATCATCTCTCGTTTAATTCCTTTTTAACCAAGAGATCCTTTGAATTTTATGCCATCGCAATTCAATTGTTTCAGTTATCCTTCAATTTTTAACAGTTTCCGGGAACTAGTTCTTAATTTTCTTTTACAGAAACACTGCATGACCATTTGAAATTTTTAGCTGAGAGTTTCCCATCAGAACAACTTAATTGGAGTTTTTTCTTTTACAAAATTGTTTATTTTCCTTTGTTTCAAACTCATTATCGTACATTCATGCAAACTCGAACTACGAGGGAACTTAATTATGATTCGCAAGAAACATTTGACCAAAATATTTTTATCCTCATTTACAAGAAAAAGGTAGCGAAAGGTTTACTTCTGAGCGCCGTTTTGTCGTCTGTTAGTCATTAAATCAGTCACAATAGCTTCAAAGTCGTGTATGAAGCTACATCAACTAGTTGTATCATTGTTCACCTTTTTGCTACGTTATCACTGGTGTTCAACTCGAAAAATTAAAATGTGCAGGTACTAAAAGCTCATCTTACTACCAGGGATTTTCATGACATACTTGTTTGAAAAAATCACAGAATAAAATTGTACAAGGATCGCGAATTGCGCTCTAAATCAGCGCCTTGTACTTGTCTACATAGAAAAGTCAATCCATATGTAAATGATCAAGTGACGGAACACTGTTCTCATTTCTTTAGCATTGTTCGATGTCTTCGTCAAATTCAAGCGTAACGTCATCACCAATGATCACAAATGGAGCCCAGTTCTTTGGAGCACTAAACTCCTCGGATTCTCTCAGGCATTTCATAGCTTTATGGAGAGCCGCACTAGCATTGTTGCCATCCCTGAGATGTTTATAGAATATTTTCATGAACTCCATTGTGGCCTCGTCACCAATTGCCCAGAGTGACGCCAGAACAGAGCGGGCACCAGAAGCCAAGAGAGCCCATGCCAAACCAACCACGCCTTCGGCAGAAACTTTCCCTCGACCACTGTGACTAAAGCTAAGCACGACAAGTCTTGCTCGAAGCTTCAGAGCTTTGATATCTGACATTTTCAGCAGGTAGTCTTCCTTCTCCGGTTTCCGGTACTTCCTTGAAGGATTTGGGGCCAAAAAAATGTAACCTGTCTCCGCGCTTCCATGCGTGGCGATGTGGACCAAAGCGACAGAAGCAATACGTTTCAGTACTTCGTCTTTAGTCGCTTCCTTTCCGACGAGTGGTGTGGCGTTGATGATTTCTCCAATCATTTGCACTTCCTTTTCAGCGTGAGGCAATGGCTGAAACAAAGGTAATCCAAGGAGATCTGTTATCTCCTCGAAACATGGATTACCCACAAGCAGCGCACCACTCTTACAATGGTAGTTTTCAGGACAATCTTTGATTAGTTTCAAAGTGGTCAGCGACGGAGCGATGCGAATCTTAAACGTTTCACTGAGGTACTTGGAATCTTTATCGACGAAGGCAGCAAAGGGAACCAGACCTAGTAGACCATCGGGAACAATGAGTAATTCATCGCCTTTCAACTCGTTTGCGATGGGACCAATAACAGTATCATACAACAGTCGCAAGGAATTCCTCTGACTTTGTGGTGACTTCAACATTTCGTGACAAGTTTCTTTGTCCAGTGGCGATTCCTCTCTGGGTACATCCAGACGAAAGCGGTCCTCTGACAGTAACGCCGACGTTTCATGACAAGAGTCTTCGTCTTGCTCCAACAGATCCGGCCTCAATGCATCCATAGAACGATCCTCGCAGAAAACTCGAGCGGCAAACTCATTCTCTTTGAAAGCTGCTTTTTTCAAACATTTTAAACAGCAGGGACAGGGATCATTCCCGAACTTGTAATCGTGTTTTGCCTCCTTTCGTCGAAATTGAACATCGTTCCCGTTACTGACCAGCCATACATTAATCGTCTCTTTTACAAGTGAAATGAAAACTGTTTGTGTGGAAACCAAAGGTGCTACGTTAGGTTCTGATGTCCTGGGCGGAGGAAATTCCATCTGATATTTTTGCTTCATGTAATCTAGTAAGATCTGTGCTCTTCCTTGATCAACAACACACAAAGCCTCGCCAAAGTTTGAAAGTTTCAGCAAAGTTCTGCTCAGGGCATCGTACTCAATCTGACGAGCATTTCGTATGCATATTTTGTGAGCATCTTCAGCCTTGATAATGTCCCTCGCATCATTTACGAGCTTTAAAGCGGACCGATAATGATCCAAGGCTTCATGTGGGAGATTGAAGCTTTCCATAGTACGGCCAAGGATATAATTCGCCACTCTCTCGCCACATTTGTTTCCTTTTTCTTTTGCAAAGGCAAGACTTTTCATACCGTAGTTAACAGCTTCCTTGAAATTATTGAGTCCAAGATAGGCCTCACCCAAATTGTGGTAGGTACATCCTTCTGGCTCTTCTACCTCCTCTTCTTCAGCAATGCTAAGAAATTGGCCGAATAATTCGATGGCTTTCATAAAATCTCTTCGCAGCAGATGAGCCCGGGCAAGACCGAAATAGGAGCTTGCTTCTGCTTTCCTATTCTTGATTTCTTTAGCAATGGAAAGTTGAATGTCAAAGTACCCTTTGGCTGTGCTGAACTTACCAAGGATGTTATGAACCAACCCAAGGTTGCTGTAAGCGTCTTGTTCACCATCGCGGTCCCCTACGTCTTTGGCGATGTCGAGTTGTTGCATGAAGTTCTCTGTTGCTTTTTCATAATCGTTGACATAAAATCGATAAGTTTTGCCCAAGAAGTTTTTAGCTTTTCCTTCCGCAACTTTATCCCCAGTATTTTTGGCAATGATCACACTTTGCTCCGCGCACCATATGGCTTGATTATAATCACTGAGGACGCGATAACAATGTCCAAGGTGAAGGTTTGCCTTTCCCTCTCCCACTCTGTCCCCAAGTTCTTTTGAGATAACAAGGTACTTGTTGTAGTGTTCGATGGCTTGTTTATAATCACTGAATTTATCATAGAAATGGCCAAGGTGGTGGTTTGCATGTCCCTCTCCATCTCGGTCTCCTAGTTCTTTAGAGATAACAAGGTACTTGTTGTGGTGTTCAACGGCTTGTTTATAATCACAGAGTGCATCATAGCATTTGCCAAGGTGGTGGTTTGCACGTGCCTCTCCACCTCGGTCTCCTAGTTCTTTGGAGATAACAAGGTACTTATTGTGGTGTTCTACGGCTTGTTTATAATCACGGAGTTCATAATAGCATTTGCCAAGGTCGCGGTTTGCATTTCCCTCTCCACCTAGGTCTCCTAGTTCTTTGGAGATAACAAGGTACTTGTTGTGGTGTTCTACGGCTTGTTTATAATCACTGAGTGCATAGTAAGCATCTCCAAGATCCCACGAGACTTCGCCTTCGTAAGCTCTGTCGCGTTCTTGTTGGGCAATCCTTAAACTGTGTATAAAGTTTTCTATCGCTTTTTTAGTATCATCAACCTCGTTGTACGCTTCGCCAAGATTTTTGTAAGCGAACATTTCTTCCCTTGCGTCGCCATCGAGTTTCGCATTGACGAGATCTTGCTTTCGTTGCTCTAGTAGGTCAGACTTTTTTTCTGCCATGTTTCAATGTGCTTCTTATCCAGTGTAAAACTAAGAGTAAAAATATGACAAAGGACAGTGAGTACGTTTTTGGAACAGATATCAACTTTTCCATAAAATTGGCCTACAGCAAGGCTAGCGTTAGTCTGAGATGACTCAAGATAATACCATGGGGGTAGAAACTGCTGTTGAAATTTTGAAAACTCCGCTTACTGCAAAGAGAGGCAGCATACTGAAATAAAGTGGAACTGACAAAAATCATAAGGATGGAGGGATAAAAAATAAAACTATTAATTATAATGTTATCACGTGTGGTGTGAATAATTAATTCGGTTCTGTCAAATTTTACTCGTATACATATGATCGGTACCCTCATATAGAAACGTAATGTGAAATGATATGGTATATAAGTATCCAGTGGAGCCTTGAGCTTCCTGATCATGTCGTGGATCATCGAAAGCTCGAAGCCTTTTTTTAATATTTTGTGATCATTTTTTTTATTTTTACAGTAGCTCAAAACCTCACTGGAAACTCCTATTACCACCATTTTAAAAGTCTTCTGAAGGACAACATGAAACGATCAATACTGAATGTCATAAATTATGTAATTATGACGCCACAATATGCGCGATATTCTTCTGAGCTTCACAAATAAAGAAAACAGGTTTCTTGACCATCGTGATACTACGTCGTTATTACAACAATAGTTGTAACATTGGTGCCGTGACTAGGATGACAGAAGACATAAACAAAATGAAATCGATCTAAGCAGCCTACAAAGGACACTGCACACAAGATTTTAACGAGGCAGAAAAACTCATATCTTCAAAGAGTTCAGATCACCGGAATTGGAGGCACTCGTGGACAGACTCACACGAAGAGCTGGGGAAATAGCGCAGATGGATGCTAAAATTGTGATGTCTTTGAAGACAGAGGAAGACATTCTAAAAGAAACAGAATCAGCCCTATTGTTTCAATACAATATAACGGACTGGCAATTCAAAATTAAACAATTTTTCAAGAGTAAACAAGAAACACCGGTGAGTCAGTACCATCATAGTAGTTTCAAACAAGCATCAACGCCTCGAATGCATATCAATTTACCCAAGATAAACATCAAATCCTCTGGAGGAGATCCACTTGAATGGCTCACATTCTGGGATAACTTTAGTGCAGCTATCGATAAAAATCTTGAACTAAGAGATGTTGGAAAAATGAATTATCTAAATGGAATAGTTAAAGGAGAAGCAGCGCGCGCTATCTCCGGGCTGCCATTGACTGAAGAAAATTATAGAAAGGCAACTGAGCTATTAAAAGAGCGCTTTGGCAAAACCCAAAATTTGACCAACTCTTACATGGAATCATTAGCCAAGATCCACGCGCCATCAAGTGACACAAAAAATCTAAGGAAATTTGACGATCTATGCGAAGCCAATATTCGTGGCTCAGAAACACTTGGAGTAATGACCGAATCATATGGAAGTTTGCTAATTCCCATACTCCTAAAGAAAATACCCGAAGACATACGCCGCTTAATATTCAAAGCGGATCCTTTGGCAGATAGCTCTCTGGACAGATAGAGGGTAGCCATACGACAAGAAATTGAAACACGAGAGAATGGCCACATATCCTCTCTAGAATTCTCTCTAGAATTCCTTGGACGAAGAATTATTCGTACAAACTGCTGGCGCTATACTAACCAATGCTCAGCAAAAACAAAGATTTCTCAACGGAAAACCGAAAGTATCACGACCATGCACTTACGGCGCGGAAACACACCGCCCAGAGAAATGTGACAAAATTACATCAGTAGAGGAACGGCGATCTATCCTTCAACGCCAACAAAGATGTCTCAACAGACTCAAACATACGAAAATTCAATGCTACTCAAAAGGTCGATGTGTGAAATGTAAGAAGAAACACCATACTTCAATTTGCAAAGAAAAACAAGAAAATCCAACACAAAGCTCATCATATTAAATGAAAGAAAACAAAAATTCAAATAGTAGTCAGTCACCTACAAATACCATGGCGAAGAACTCAACCCACATAGGAGCAACGCATTACTTTCATCCTACAAATCATATCCTGATGCAATCCGCCATCACAAAGATAAGAGCCGGTAAACAATATCGTCAAGCTCACATCCTGTTCGATACGGGATCACAAGGAACCTTTATTAATCTGGCCTAGATTCTTGTGGCTAAAAGACATAAACAAATCCGTTAACAGTGCGGATAATTTGGAAGCTTGCAGATTTTGCCGCGTTCTATTTGGAGCAGCGCCCTCAACCCTCTCTACTAAACGCAACAATACGATATCACCTCAAAGAAAAAGAGAACTGGATAAAGCCTTAGAATATTATTCTTTGTCGCGAAGTTATCTACAAGAAGCAGGCGTGGATCTTCGACAGTGGACCTCTAATTCAACCGCTTTAAATCGCAGAGCACAAGAAAATAATGCATATGCAGCTCAAACGACACAAATCCTAGAACTGACGTGGAATTCAACAAATGACATGCCATCCCTTTCACTCGAAAAAATGATCAGAAAATCAGAAGCTATCACAAAACTTACTAAGAGATCCACGATCAGCTTTGAGTCAAAATTGTTTGACCCCCTGGGATATGTTGAACCCATTACAGTTAAAGCAAAGATCATGATCCAGGATCTATGGAAACAAACTTAAGTTGGGATGAGGATGTTCCAAGCGAACATAAGGACCAATGGCTAAACTGGATCAGTGATGTCAGCAATTTGACATCGATTGAAATACCCAGACCATACTTCCTCACAAGCATTTCTAAAAGACAACTTCATATATTCTGTGACAGCAGTCAACTAGCTTACGGAGCAGTAGCTTACCTAACAGGAATGTCAGGAGCTGAAATATACACTGCGTTCACAATGGCTAAAACCAGAGTTGCACCCATTAAAACACAGACCGTTCTACAACGCAGGTCCTCTTTATGTTCGCGACCAAGGAAATCAAACTTCATCTAAAGTTTATATTTGTCTATTCACTTGTGCCGCTGTACGAGCCTTAGATCTCGAGTTAGTGGAAGATCAGACAACCCAGGCCTTTCTTAGGGCATTCAGAAGATTTATCAGTCGACGAGGAGTTCCCGAATGTATCATTTCTGACAATGCAAAAACCTTCAAAGTTGGAGCTTAAGAACTCCAAAAGATAAAAAAACCAAGTCCTCAAGGCCAATGCATCACAACAGTTCCTCGCCAACCATAACATCACATGGAAATTCATAACATAACGAGCCCCGTGGTGGGGTGGATTCTACGAAAGACTTATTGGACTAGTGAAAAGATGTCTAAAAAAAACTTTAGGCAAAGCCTATCTGAACATGATTAAACTAAACACAATACTCATTGAGGTAGAGGCAGCGTTAAAAGGCCGTCCCTTGACATATCCTTACGTGGATATTAACGATGCCTCTCCTTTGATCCCATCACATTTCTTATGTGGACACCGTCTTCTGACATTACCAGACACAAGAGTTAGCGTCAAAGAATCAGATCCAGACTACATCCCAACTGATATTTCAACAAAAGAGCTAAAGAAGAGAGCAAAGTATCACGAGATAATGATACAGGCCTTCTGGACTCGATGGCAAAAAGAATATCTGACAAGTCTGCGTGAATATAACTCTTATCAAATGAAAACATCAAACAAGACAGCAGTTGCTATAGGAGACGTTGTTCTCATACATGATAATGTACCACTAATCAGTGGAAAATAGGAGTCGTTACTGATTTACATAACGGGAAAGACGGATTAGTCAGATGTGTATCTTTAAGAATAAGTTCTGGTAGTGGACTATTAAGACCTATAGAGAAGCTTTATCCATCGGAAGTGTCGAGAGAGAACAATGCACAAGGTATTGAAGAGAAAGACAAAGAAGCTATAGCCGATAAACAACGTCTTGCCGCTCAGAAGGCAATTCATAGAATCCGGGAACAATCAGAAATGAATACTTCACATGAACGATATCAGATTCATTACGATTCTATTATTAAACATCTATCCTTTGCTAATCATTCCATACTGTTTCTTATCTAATCGGCCCGGGAGAGTGTCATAAATTATGTAATTATGAAGTCACAATGTGCGCAATGTTCTAGATTTACAAATAAAGAAAACAGGTTTCTTGACCACCGTGATATTACGTCGTTACAATAGTTGTAACGCTGAATCAGTTCTCTAGTTATTACTTACCAAGAATTGAATACCTTGAAATAAAACTCCAGTCGGAGAGCTGCTTCCTCTGAATTTTAACTCGAACCAGTCAACAATAAATCCACCAGTCACAGATTCAATACAGCTTCTTCTCGCGTTATCACCATTTTATAATGTCGATGTCGGAAAATGAAAGACTTAGTTTTGACTAAAAATGACATTTTTTCTTATTTGCATGGGTTTATTTACATTCTTTAAATTCAGTTTCTTACCGATAGCGTTTCCTGATACGATTGTAATGATTTTATTATAAAACGTGTTTTTTCATGTTTATTACTGGCTCCAGCTTTTGCATTGCACAAGTTGGAGTATTTTCAAGATCTTCAAGTTCAAGTTTAGGAATTTCGGCCTGACAATTCTCGCTCTCGTGCAACTACAACCAGAAAATGTTCATACGTATAATAGAAACTAGGAAAATGATAGAACTAGGAAACTTTACTGAACAAAAGAATCAAGTTTTACACCGGCGAGTCATATGTTTTTCATGTATAGAAATGAGATAGTTCCCTTCACTTTCAATTGTCGTGATGGAGCGAAATACAAATTTAATGGCACGTGGTTTGATCACTACGAAAACTGAATAACGCGGGCAAAATTTCCAGAAAATGGAAATTTAAATTTCTTGCTCGAAGGAGGAAACGTGGAAGGTTAAAACTTTTCGTAAGCTGTTACAGTATCCTCCACAACCCAACCCCAAATTTTTGTTTCTCATGTTTTGCCTTTCACAAAGTGATGACAAACAACTCCGATCCTCAGAAACGATTGCCAAGTAAATTCTCTTGGTAATACTTATACATTAACTAGCAAAAACGTGACGAGAAGAAACACTTTTATCAGCCTAACGATGTTCACTTGATCAGCCGGACACCAAATTCTTGATTCGTGATTTACAAGGATTTTGTGATAGCTAGAAAGGAGAATTCAAATCAAATCAAGTAAAAGTGTTCAGAGAGCACTAATTCGACGACTTCATGAGCTGCATGTAAAACGCTTATAAATTGTGACGGACAAACTACGTCACAGAAATCTTTAAAATAGGGTTTGGATAAAACCTAAAATGAATACAATGGTGCTCTTATAAAATCGGATTGTTCAGGAAACTTATTTTCATTTTCAGTTGGATTCAAAACACAAAGCTTGTTTTTTATCAGATCAAGATTGAACGCTTACTCGACCCTTGCTTTGATCAAGCAATTAATTACAGCTATACAGATTGACTGATATAGGTTAGAGAGACTTATAACAGTTTTACACTTCAGATTAGAGTGTAAATATATCACGCCTCATGGTGATTCTGAATCATTGAAAATGTCAGTCACGCTCAAATTTGGACAGTTGATGAAACTGATCAGGAAAACCTTAGAAATCTACTGATGTCACGGACACCTAGTCACGAAAGTAATGGAGCTGTCACGCGATCGTCCTTCAACTGACCAGCACTTGCGCCCGCGAATTTGAATTTATAAATTTTGTTTGAAATCGAAACCTTCTAGACCATGCGAGGTAAAATCATGCAGAAAATTCTGATTTATATGGATGAAGAAATAACGGGAAAGCTCTAACGTCTCTTAAGCGGCTAAGAGCTCGGCTATGCATAATATTTACCCAAGATGATGAACAAGATCGCGGTTTTAATTTTTGGTTTGGGGTTTCTGTTTTATCGCATGCAAGTTTATTTTATTGTTCGCGAAGAAAAAGCTGAATTGCATTCTTGGTTAGAGCAGCACGATCTTCTGGATTATGAGGCTAAATTGCACAAATTTGGTATGTGCGATAGTTAGTTCCTTACATTTAAGTATTTTGCAATGTAATTTGTAATTACTTCATGAGGCATAATCGAATTTCTCTAAATAACATCTCAAACATAATAATTAAGAGAACTCCCCACAGTTTACCATGATCCAGTACATGGCAAGGACTTACGATGGTAATATTAAGTATTTACGGCTAAAAATATATCTTATAGAGTTATTTATAGGTGAGGCTTTCCCCCTCTTTGTTTTTGCCTTTATCACATTCAATTCTTCTGCAACATAAATAATGAATAACTTCTGTCAGTATATGATATTGTTTGATAATTTATAGCATATAACGTAGCCTATACGATTAAAAAAAAACAAGCTATAATGATAGGGTGTTGGTTGGTTTCTTAGTGGGGACATACGTAATTTCAAACTTGAAATGAGTCGCCTATTAGCGACCAGAGTTAAAATTCTGGTGACAATCTGTAAGTTTTTAGCAGGCTGTACAGAAAGCCAGACTTGAACTACAACTTCTGTCTTGGCTACAACAAGTTCATTTGGATACCTATTACTCAAAACTGTTATCACAAGGGATAAACAGTGTAGACAGATTGATAAAAAACCACAAATCTGATTTGTTGAGAAAGATTATTACTGATGACAATTTTAAAAAGTTTCAAGAAGCAGTTGAAAAGCAACAAGGTCACTTTGTAGATTCTCCTCCTTTAAAGGGTGTATTAATATTATTTTTTCCAAATTTTGTGTGCTATTTTGTGTTTCTTGTGCATGTTCAACATCTGTTGCCTAGCCCCAGGTGATCTCCCTGCAACTCACAGATCTATAACGACACGCCCTTTCGATTTATTTTTTGTTTTGTTTATTTTGTTGTTGTTGTTATTTTTGTTCTCGTTGTTCTTCCCATGCTGGTATATTCCAAGTTTCCAAGAGCTAGTAAGACAGCAGTGAAATTACTTGTTCCCAAAGTATGTATTTTCTTCTTATTTCACAGTACAAAGCTAAATTGATACGAGCGTTTACGGAAAACAGTGTTCCTTTATTCGCCGCTGGAAAGCTGAAGACCATCGTGGACTCAGTCCTTCCCATGGATCAGATACAGCTTGCTCACGAGAAGATGGAGTCCAACAAAAATATTGGAAAAATAGTTGTTCAAATAGCAGCACCTTGAAGGGGACACGACACAACCACTCATAGAATTTTTATCTTCACAGAAATTTGACTTGAAGTCGAATTATACTATGGTAGTCAACTGAAAACAACAAATAGCAACGTAGGTAAAAGTATATCTAAACTGATAGCAGACAGAGAATTCACAAGGATTTCAAACACGTAAGCTAAATTTTCAAGACGTACTGACCTGTTCCAAGCATTCAGACAGTTCATACAGTTCAGATGAGCGAAAAAGCAAACCCTTACTGTGTTTGCACGCCCGCTCTTTTGCAAAAGATATGCATCCTTTTAACTGGGTGCGAATAAACCTCAAACCAGTATACGTTATTTATGAATAAATTGTATTCACTCAGCTCGTCCTAGTATGTAACCCGATTTTTAAATATCTATTTACGATTAAAATATCGCAGTAGTCACCTTGCAGTTTTTTTCGGGGGGGAAGTCATAGGCAACGCCCCCAAACTGCACCTTTCCCGGGTTACATTTAATCAATTAGACACCAATCACGAGAGATGCATAAAAATTGTGAGTCCAACTGCAAGATCTAAGGGCTTTCTAATTGTTTTTCGGGTAATCTGTTTATTTATTTCGCCCTTTATTTTTTTCACATCTCCGGTTTAGTTTGTGAGCGATTTCCTTCGTCAGCTATACCTTTTTGCACGTTTCTCATATTGCGCGTCATTTCGCAGTCCTCTTGTATTTAAAGCCAGTTTCTTTTACGCATTATTTCTTTTCAAGTCAGTTTACCTAAAGTCGCACTTAGCGCAGTTCTCTGTTTTGAAGTCTTCAAGTCATTCGATTTTCCAGCCATTTATTAGGCGTTATTAATGTGAGTACTTTTTCCGTTTCGCTTCGGTTGTATTCGTTTTTTGTTTACTGTTTGTTTATCCTAATTGTTAGCTTAATTCTTATTTAAGTTTTTAGTTCCAACCTCCCATAACTTCTGAATAAAGGGGATAAGTTTCTGAAGAAACTGTGGTGCTGCGTCGGTGGGCGAGTATCACAGGGTAATTTAGTATTATCACGTGAGTTGATAATACTAAATTACCCTATTACCACTACTGCTGCTGTCTAAATAAAAAGTATTTCGAGTCGAAAAGATAACGTGTTTACTGTTACACCAACCATACTATTCTAGTCTAAGAAAAAGCACGTTATTTGCATGACCATCCTACAACCAACTTCGACTTTTTCTGTAGTAGATTTTGCGCAGAAACGAAAAGAAGATTATGGACCAAGTCGGTTCACTTTAGTCAAGAGATTATAAACTGTTTATAACCTCTTGCTTTAGTTCAATATATGACAACAACACGACCCTTGTAATATTGTTAACTAAAATGCTTTTGGAAGCACTTTAATTGAGCTATTAAAGTTGAGCCCACTCCACTCTTACCAGCAGTATTTCGAGTAATCCAGTAAATACTTCAAATAAAGACATCCTTCCACTCGTCCCAGGCTTCCGTCGCCGCGAAGGAAACATGAGATCACTGAAATTTCTTGTAGTTGTACTATGCGATTTATTTCTAGCCACCAACATCGTTTATGGGAATCCTAAAATGAAAGCTGTTCTATTTACACCCGGTGGCGCAGAGAACCTACATATCGGCACAGCTCCAAAGCCAACAGCCGAAAAGACACGAGTGTTGATCCGCGTGGAATACACTGCATTGAATCGGGCAGACACTCTCCAAAGGCGAGGACTCTACCCTCCCCCTGCTGGGGAATCGGACATTCTTGGACTTGAGGTGTCTGGTGTGATAGAAGAAGTGGGAGAGGAATGTGTTAGGAAATGGAAGTAAGTTGTTATTTCAAGCTTTGTACCGTCCTGTATCGTCACACACCCTTCACAGGCGCTGATCGAATACTGCTTTAGAACCGTAAGGGTAGATGTAGGATGGATTACTGAATACTGAAGTACAATGACAGTTGCAGTGCAATTGTTTGAAATGTTTATTTTAGCTCCTTATTCCAGATGGATCTTTCTGTGCCAACCACAACACCCACCTCCCCCCCCCCCCCCTCACACCCCTTCTATCCGAGCCTCTCTGCATGATGAAATGCTGGTAAAACGTAGCTGAATTTTGTTTTGTTTTGTTTTGACTTTTACAGGAAAGGCGACAAAGTTATGTCTTTATTGGGAGGTCAGTACGTTATTTCATAAAGTCTTGCAGTTCTTTCTTTACCTTGCAAGCACCAGTGCCACAAGCAGCTAAGAGAAGATTGGGGCAATGACCTCTGTTCTCATTGTTGGAAGGGAAGCGGTTTTCAACAAGCTTTGTTCTTTAGCCAAAAAAATTATGCTATGTAGATACAGGGGTGTAGCAAGGATATTTTAAGGATGGGAAGGTGTGTAGGTTATTAATTTAATTGTGCCTTACATATAGGGGACTGACACATGCTTTACTTCTTTATATATATGATCTTGTATCATAATGTATGAAGGACAGGCACTAGAGAACATTCATGCCATGTACATTCCTTATATTCGCAGTTTTTCACAAACCATAGTATGAGATTTGTGTTAATCTAATCACTTAATGAAAATTATCTCTCAAAGGTAAGGGATGGGTGAGTGATGAGCACCTCAGGAACCCCCCCCCCTCCCCCTTAGCCATGTCCCCTGTAATAACTGGCTTTTATGGGCATTGTAATATTCTGTAATTTACTAATTTGCTGTTTTCTGATAAGGAGGAGGGTATGCAGAATATGTTGCTGTTGAAGAGGTCCTTGTCATGCCTGCACCTGATTCTCTTGAATTTTCTGATGCTGCAGCCATTCCTGAAGCATGGCTAACAGCATATCAACTTCTGCACTTTCTTGGGAGAGTTAGAAGTGGTGATGTGGTGCTTATCCATGCTGGTGGCAGTGGTGTTGGAACAGCACTGGTACAACTGTCATTAGTGGCTGGAGCACAGCCATATGTGACTGCAGGCTCAGAGGAAAAGATCAAAATGGCAGAGTCACTTGGAGCCAAGGGAGGCTTCAATTATAAGACAGGAGATTTTTCCTACTGGATAGAAAGTGTGACAGGAGGTGTTGTATTATTCAAAGATAGTTCATGAATTCTTGGTGCTGTTTTGATGACAATGAAAAGCTTATGTCTGTTTTTGAAAACAAGTTGGTGGTAGAAATCTCCCCCTGTCTTCCTTTTCCTAACTTAAAACTTCCTTCTCTGGCACCAACTGAGCCTTCACCTCCAAAGACCTAATTTAATATTTCCCTATAGACTGCTTCTATAATAAAATTTTAAATTTTAAAGGGAAATTAGGTGTGTCAAGATAACACCTAATCTCCTACCCAGACCCTACCAGTTAGCTGTAACTGAAATGCATGGCTGTGGAAGGTCTGGGTACAAGATCTAGATTAGATAACACATTAGAAATTATTGCTTTGTCCCTTCTCATCATTTTTCACTAGACAGTGTAATGAAACTTCAAGATTTTAGAATGAAATACATTCTTAAAGGTTGCAATGGCAAGCTGTAATTCTTAATCTACAACAGTATGTCTTGTGTCAAAGACAGCTCTTTCTGGCCCCCTTCCCCTGCCCCTCCACCTCTCCTCCCTGATAATGTAAGAAAATTCTACCAAATGTTTCCTACAGCTTTCTGCCAAAGAAAATAATGAGATTATAAACTGGATACCATAATGATACACTAATAGAACTGTACTATCTACAATGGTGCGAGGCCTTTGCACTCTGGCAACATGCTACTTGTGTTAAGATTTTTAGGAATTTTTGTTATTTCCTCAGGAAAAGGGGCAGATGTAATCCTCGACTGTGTTGGTAGTTCCTTCTGGGAGCAAAACATTAGGAGCCTTGCTCTTGATGGTCGTTGGGTACTGTATGGTTTGTTAGGAGGAGGAAATGTGAGTGGGAACTTACTTAGAGATTTGTTAAAAAAGAGAGGATCACTCATAGCCACAACACTGAGAAGTAGATCTCTTGAGGTAAGTTTATTCATCTTGAAGAGTGGTGTCCTATAGGAAATCAGAAAAGGAAAGTCTTAAATTGCAGTGCACAGTTTCCATATTGATGAAATGCATCAATCCTCTGCACTCCCTCAACAACCCTGTGACAAGGTAAAGAAAGACCTTGGAAATGAGATTCAGCCACTCCCCTCTCCCCTCATTTTTTTCATGTCAAAGGACCCCCAGGACATTTTGTATTTTCTCTATTTTACTTATTTTTAAATTTATTCCACAGTACAAGGCAGAATTAGTGCAAGCATTTACAAAAACCATTGTTCCACTATTTGCCACTGGTAAAATGAAGACCATTGTGGACTCAGTGTTTACAATGGATCAGATTCAACTTGCTCACATGAAGATGGAGTCCAACCAAAACATTGGAAAAATAGTTATTAAGATAGCTACACCTCAAGTAGATGAAAATGTCACAATAAACAAATCTGAACTCTGATCTGCATTTGGCTCTCAAGGCCAGGTGTTGGTTAGCTTCTCAACCACTCACCCCTGACAGGGGTGAATGGTTGAGAAGCTAACATGGTCATTGAAGGGTTTTTTTGGCCCTCACTATGCACAGTTCTAGGGCATAACAATTAACTTACAGACCAATAGAAACTATCCATTAATTTATTCGATCATAATATTTGTCTGCATAATGAAAGACTGTGCTCGGCCAGGAAGCTTCCCACAATCCTACAGTACCTCTGCTTTCATAGTCTATTTTGATTTTCAACCCTGTAGTGTACTATGTCTCGGGAGGAAAGGCTATTGGCGTCGCACAAGCAAATACTGAAGAACGTAGGTTCAGTTTGTTGACTGATTCATTGATAGGACAGCAGAGAATAGTAATTTGGTCAAGGGACCAAAAAACGGTCACGAATGATGCAGCAACGCACGAGTATCCCATTCTACGAATAGATCGGTTTGAGTGTCCATTTTAGAGTAAGTTAGTGTATATTTTCCATCCTAAATACAATTTCATTACAACGGTAAAAGATGATATCAAATATTAAAAACAAATAAAAAAAGAAATGGTACGAACGTCTCAATAAATATTAAAGAAACCGTGTGTTTCATATTCTACTTAAATGATTCCCGTTTTAAATAGAAATTCATAATCTCATTACGTTGCATAAACCTACTTGGAACACGTCAGTTATCAGACAGCTGCAATCGTACGTAAAAATACAAGTATTATTTATCTTAGTCGCTATTTTAATATTTACACCATTTACACACGAAAAAAAAAAGAGACCAGTTGTTGAGAGGCTAACGTTAGTAAGGATAACTTCTTTTTCTGCTTCTTATTTGCTGTCCTGTGGATGGATGTTCTGCAAAGCTGTCAGGATAACCACAAGAAAACCACGCAACGGCGTGGCCATTTGTATCATAAATTTAACGGAAATTTATGGGGAAATCGAAAAGTTCCATAACATCCCACAAACACTCATTAAATTTCAAATTAAACATTTTACTACTAGGTATTACTATATAATTTGTTTTATCAACTGAGTTGATGATGTAAATTAGCCATTGTAAAGATTTTCTACAGCTGAAGTTTCGAGCGTTAGCGCTTAGTCAGAGCGAATAATGTACTAGGTATGTTGTATTGTGGTTTCTGTAACTGAAAATGCTAAATTTTACCGATTCGAAGGGTTCGGCAGCGGACAATCATCCGAGTGCATAGTAGAACGACTTACTCTAGAAGTTTCGACATTCCCATGTATTTCCTCCAAATTCAGTTATACAAACCGACGCACCGTTTGTGTGGGTTCCTGTGGTCAAACATCACGGAGGATCGTCAATTAACGCATGCGTAAAGAAAGTTCAAGATTGACGAAGGTGCATTGCAGCTTTGTAGTTGTATCAAACTTTCTTGACAAGAAGGTGAAGAGTTGCATTGGGCACTAAACCACATTCTTGTAAAGTTGCGTTAGGATCATCGTAAACTCTGTTAGGAAAAGACGTTTTTATTTCGTAGGGTGGAGCATCTTTCGGCCTATAAAAAGAAAAAGAAAAAGAAAAATTCCGTTAAATGCTACGGACAATTTTCATTCTAATAAGACATTGTTTAAGGCATAAGTCCCACTTGGGAAAGGTAAAATTACACGAACGTCTGCAAAGTGCGGTAAAACGAAAGAAGAAGTCCAAGCTCCCAAATTGCGAATTGGACTTCCACAGCAAGTGATTTAATAGCAACAACCATTGATGTTTCGAACATCTCTTCATTCATTTCGATATGAGCATAGCTCAATTTGATTATCTAGTGAACCGAAACATCGACATGAATAAGTTTTAGTTTTTCATCCGATAGTGTTCTATCGTTTCTTTGCATACCTTGCAGCATCAATGTGACTTCTAACATCTCGTATACAATCTGTAAACTTCATCTTCAGGATATATGTCTAAAGAGACGAAAAAGTCAAATGAAGGGGTTGAAGAGACTTGTACGACAAACATAGATAAATACGTACATAAATAAATGAAATAGAAAATAAAACAAAACAAAACAAGATCCAACCATTTCTCCTGTCTCTGATTTGATCCTCAAAGTAGAAACCTGCGTTTTACCGGCTGATTGAGGTCTTGTAGTCTCAGCACCTCTAAAGGAATACAACGAAGACAATGAAAAGTCTTAAAAAGGAGAGGCATGCGAAAACGTACAATTTTATTTCTGCCATGTAAAAAGGTTAGAAGAAAAGTTAACCACTCCCCACACGTAACCTATCCGCTCGAATATCGTCTTCAAATGAGCTCGAAATTCGGCCACGGATGCCGTAAATTTGAAACAGATTATTAACCTAGCCACAACTGTCCCAAAATGGCAGCAATCACTAAGCTCGATTCACAGCAGCTTCCGCTCTTGTAGTGGCAAAAGTTAGCTGAATAACAGCAGCTATGACCCGCACCTACAGGTTTGAGTTGAACTCTGGGAAGTCATGCATGAAGCATCAGGTAACTGAATTGCTCCACATATACTTTTACTGGCGACGATTAAGATCAACAGAACACTTTTCTCCGATGCTAGTACCTGAAAGTCTGTAACTATGCTATACGTCCTAACGAAAGGAAACTCCAAATTTCCTAACCTTAATTTTATCTCTTGAAGCACAGGAGTGTCTAGAACTTGGATATCTGATTGTCTTTCTCCACCCTGTTAAAGCGAAAAGCTCTATTCAGCATGGAGTAGGATCAACTTTTGCAAACAACTTCTCTCAATGTAAAACAGAATACTTAAAACGATAATAGTTCAGTAAAGTACAAGAGGCTGGGAAGAGAAATTAATTTTTACCAAGGGGTGAGTGACGGGAAAAAGGGAGGAGAGGGGAGGGAGTGTCGCAATGGAAACCTCGTCTTCCACGCCTCCTCCCCCCACCTCCACTACAACTCTCAGTCAAAAATGGCCGGCCGGATAACGACTGCGAGCTTGTATCGCTAGTTCGTCCTGATAAAACGCCTGCACCGCAGGCTAACTGATATCATCTTCAGTGGTTTTGAACACTTTAATAAAAGAAAAGGATCACTTCAGTTCCTATCTGTGAGGCTACAAACCTTGATAACATTTTCCACTCCTGATCTCACGTCAATTATTTTACCATCTTTGATAACAGACTGAGGAAGCCGCGACAAAAATTGATCCACGGACTGTTGCTTTTGTCCTGAAAAATTAAAATAATGGATTTTCTGGATAAAAGAAAAACGGTAAGAATACAAAGCAACACAAGTATCATTGCGCAGAAGGTTATTGCCTCCTTTTTATTTTGCTTTATTTTCAAAGTGAATACCACCGACTAAACAGACCTGGTGTATGACCCTCGACTCGGTGGCTTTTGGCATTTTCCTCACCAGCCAATGACTTCCCTGTTCCAGGAAACAGAAGTGCTGTCCTTCTGTCTTCAAACACAACATCTCTTTTGTCCTGTACCTGTCACACACAAAACAAGACGCGAATCAGTTACATAAAACTTGGTTGCGTGCAGCTCGTTATCGTAAATATTTCGCGGCAACAGTTCAATTTTGAAATAGATACTCGCGTGAAAATTAAAGTGTCATCATATGACGATCAAGGTGAACATTTCACCTGCACTGTCCACCGCAATCAGGAGGACATTATGTCATGAAAGGTCGAGCCGGAATAAACCCTTCGATACTGCTAAGAGTTAACTAAATTTAAGCAAGTACCTCAAAAGGAACTCCACCGGGATATCTGGTCTGTAACTCACTTGGAAAATATCCGTCCATTATATCTTGCATACATTGCTGAAGAGAGTATGATCGCAAAAACAAAAAATCAGTGTAAGCAACGATACAGGAGTTTTACTGAGCATACACAGCAATTAAATACTTATCGGTGATTACTTTGATAAAAGGCATTGATATATGAATTTTAATGCACGTACTGTAGCTTGTTTAAATGTGAATCGAGATGAAAATATTTGAAGGAAACCCATACATCTTTTAAAGTTTTTTTTACGTAACAAAAAACAAACAACAGCAAAACAAAACAAAACCAAAACTAAAAACGATCACTGAAGCTCGTAAAAACAAGTTGTTGTTACTCTGCGTTCTAATAGGCTTCTGGTGATATCTTCCTTCGTTCTAATTGGCCGTTGTGATTGCTTTGTTTTTGGTCTCATGACATTCGATGAAAAACTGCTTTACGTAATAAACGACTGGTGACGAATTACTAACCTGAGTAACTGGATCTGAATATGGCCTGAAAGGTCCTCCAAACATAAGAATGCCGTTTGAATACAAAACCAAGGGCACGGAATCGCGAACCTAAATTGAATCATTAATAAATATTAGACACTGCTGAACATTTGGGGTTTAAGTCCAATGGTAAAGGCAACATTCTCAAAAAATAGGGTCATACTCATGTTAGGAAAGAGCGGAAAAAATTGCCTTACAACATGTAGCTTCCTACCTCAATTAGTAACAAAGCACTCAACTAGTATCTAGTCTACGAATAGGCCAACATTATCTTCCTTATTATAAGTTCTACAAAAATTCCTCACCTTAAGTCGTGCTCCATCTTTAGTCCGTGATACATCACTACAGCCCTCTCCTGCCAGAATGTTCAGTTCCCTGATATTCTTCAAAACAACATCAAAGTCCATTTGAAAGTCATATGGTGCTGACGTAACCAGAGAGGAGTCTAACATCAAAGGGAAACATAAAAAAAAAGAAATGAGTCAAAAGAGTGATTGGTATGTAGAGAAAAACTCATTCTATGATGACACTTTTTGATAAAAGGAAGACTTGTTTTTTCAGTGAAAAGGAAATGATAAGTAGGTTGTAGTTTCATTGTCCAAATTGTGACCAACAAGTCGCCAATGCAGACTTGAGCTCAAAAAACGAAATGTCCAACATTTCTTTCTTTTAACTTTTACACATTCGACTGGTGATCGTTCACATGGAGATATATGCTCTAACAGACTACAGGTTGTCCCTGCTTTTCGGTGAAGCTCCACGAATCAGAAAAAAAATTCGTGAAAAATTGATGTTAGCTTACACAGTGTTCCGAGCGGCACACCAACAACTTTTTTTTCACTGACTTTCTTCCTTGTGCGACGGACTTCGCCGAAAAGCATGGACTGCTCGTAGTCTAGTTCTTTAAGCAAAAACACATATATAAAACCTTGGGACTTTTTTGAACCGGTCATATAGTTATTTCTGCATGTTTAGATGGAAAACAACACCGCTATGGTACAAGTCCCAGAATGCGTTGCAGAGTGGGGATGCAAGGATCTTTCGACACCACGTTTAGAGAGAAACAATATGAAAAGGCTCAGTTTACTTGGATTCCAAACTCCTTGTCTGCTGACTGAGCTGGGGGCAGGTGTGGATGTTGGTTCTTCTAAAACTTCATAATCAGAGTCACTAGCGTCATCTCCAACCCAGACCATACCATAATCAGCAAGGAATTCCTGTGGTAAAGAAAACAAACCTTGCGTTTAACAATTGGAGTTGGAGTGAAGCAACGGAACTTACACTAAGTGACTCAATGTCCATCGTTTCCGGGTCAAAATTGGAATTTAGAGTGTTGCTTTTGGCGGCGGGAAGAAAACCCGAACATCCCGGAGAGAAACCGTCGAACAACAAACTCAACCCACGTGTGAAGTCAGCTCCGGGAATCGAACCCAGGCCACAGTGGAGCGATGCCATCTCCTCCTTTTACTAAAAATCCTCAGTCTAAAAATCACGGATGACTCTTCCTTTGTTCATAAGGCTACAATTCGCGCGCGCGTGGCCATGACCATTGCGTGAGCGCAGAAAGTATGCACAGCGAGAAAAGCAGGCAGTGTCCTTAAAGTAACTCGAGAACTCATTAACCCCCCCCCCCCCTGGTTATTTTTACCCCCACCCAGGATGTAAAAATACACCTCCTCGCTTCATGCAACAAAACAGCCATGTTCATACCTCCATCTGAAACACTTGGGTCTGTAGTCTTCTACACTTCTTCTCCAACTCTGTTATTGTGCCAGAGTTATATCCTAAAAAAGGCAATTTAGTATATTAGAATCACGTTCAAACATTTTGTGATAGCCTTTATAAAAAGTCTGAGAGCGAATAGTAGCAACTATAAAGTGTATGTATGCAATCAAATACATGACTGTGCATTTGCTGACGGGTTTCTGTGTGTTAACCATTGTCCTTACCTCGAGCTTTCTCCAACAATTTAGCTTTCTCCTCTAGTATTCTAATCTTCTTATCCTACGATAGATAAACACAGACAACAAGCTAACCTATCATTGATATACACAAAGTGATAATTTGACATTGTTCCTCTGAATCTCTATCACAACAACTCATGGGCTCTTCAGGCGAAATGCTCCCTGATGCCTTAGGGGTGTAACTAGAGGTAATGATGCTGAAGTAGACTATGTCTCTCCCCACCCTCAAGTGTAACACCAGCACACTATCAGAATAGCTAATAAATTGGATATTCACGATTGATGTAAGAATCATAGCAAAAAATAAGGAAAAGAGAAAGAGAGAAGCAAAATTCTTCACCATGTTTTGCCATGGAATAAGCTCCTGCTCATTGTTACTATAAATATCATAGTTATTGTTAGTAGTTTACTGCACTCTGATAGATCATAACTTTATTTAAAGCATTATAATGTATGGTAAGACTTTGATGAAATGACATACAAAACGATATCTGCTATTCACCATTGCACATTACACCATGATATGTAAGAAGCAGGAAAATGAGACCTAACTATTTTCATTATGCCTCAACGTTATACCTCTCATTTTCTATTGGTCTCAAGCGCACAAGTGTGGTTAAACTTTGAAACCAGACTTGTAAATCAAAGACCGCAGTGAATCCTTAATACACATCTTTTAACCAGTTATTGGATGAGTATTGGTTGACTATTACAGGCAGTAATACAACACAGTCAAATAAATGAAGGATATGGCAAACATTTTGGGCTACCCTAAATGTCGTCAATGATGTGCACAGGGGCAGCTGGCTCTCACCTTTTCTCCTATCTGTGCCTGCGCAGATTTTAGTTGTTGTTCCACCTGAGCCAGACGTGACATCATACTGCTCAGAAGATCTCTGTCTGATGGCGCTATAAAACATCAGCAATTAATGGTTGCATTTATCCATGAATCACCACAAAATACCAAATTAAGGCTGCAACTTCTACACTGGACAATTTCCTAGGTTTTTGTTGGAATGTACTGTAACTGTCAGTCCAACATATTTTTGCCTCATATTGTGAGTATTGTTGTTGATAGAGGTAACTGACAGCAAGTAGGCTGATAAATTATCACATTTATAACACATAGCAAAGGATAAAATTATATGAATTATTTCAATATTTATTTATTTATCATAAAAAAAATGTACTGAAAATTACAACCTCAAAGTTCCTTAACAACAATAAACAAGCTTTATTGGGGTCTTCATCAACTGAGTGCTTTGTAGTGTTAATAAACAATTATTCCACTAGCCTGTGTTAAATATAAGATTTTAGATGGCCAACAAGGCCTGTATGGCCGGGTTCGCTATAATCATCTAATACCCAACAAGCATGAGTGGAATGGATAAATCTCCCCATCTTTATTTTATTATGTTATTTTTTTGATGCATACACTTACAATATTTTTAGAGCACAGTATAATGGCTCATAACTCATCATGGCTATTGGCTATGAAAACTCTCGGCTATGAAAACTCACTATCCAATGATCCAGTTTTTAACAATTGATTTTAGAAGGAGGACCTATGTTGTTGTATGGAACTCTCCTTTAATTAGAGAGTAAGTATGAAAAATATTTACATTAACCAGTGAGCTACCCTCACCATTTGTTGAGCTTGAGGACTTTGGTACTTTAGACAATCCATCTTTTTTCAATGAACCACCAGGAAGTTCAACTTAATGGAATAAATATCAACACACCACATTAAATGATTGCAAACTAACAAAACAACAAACTCAATCCCTATGAGGAATCAAATCTTACATGATGCTATTGACATTCCTGATCCTAGTAGTATGCAGGATGCGTGTCATATGAACTTTGTAATAGACCTTGCTCACCATAGAGTGGCTTAGTGGTAGAACATCGGAGTACAGAATCTGAAGGTCTGAAGTTCGATTCCTTATAGGGACTCAGAATTTTTTCTTTGTCCCATGCTTGTGACAAGAAAAAAAACATCTTTCTATGTTTCTTTACAGAGCTCAAAACTTACTATCTGTCTTATTCTATTTACAATAAAACTTTGATTACTAACCTGAAGCATGCTCTAAATTTCTGAATGGAACTTGAGCTTGCCTGAAAAATTTGAGAAAACAGATTAAGCGTATCTGTCAATAGACTTGATAATATTTTCAGGGATTGAATAATTCTTCTGCTAAGTTGAAGTTTCCTGAGTTAATTGTTGCTTCTATTTCAAAGTGTATTCATCTCCATGACAACCCATAACCTCTTTTTACAAGATAAATATTGTAGATTTTGTCTGTGTGGTGTCATTTTATTACAAACTAACATTTACTCTTTTTTTTCTGTTTTTTACAATTATTATCATCATAACTGTTACTATTATTGTTAGTTGGAATAAAAATATAATAAATTTGAAAAAAGGCTCTGTTACCAAGAATAATTATGAATCGTGACGCGTTATCTCTCTTGATCATGACAAATTCAAATTTTAGATCAGTCAAAAATTTTTGAAAATTTATTCATGTTCACCCCATGCAGATGGAAAAACATAACATTAATCAGTGCTTTATTGAAACATACTTTGACAAATAACCCAAACTCAAAAGATAGCCAGACTAGAAACAGTAAAGAAGCAAACAATTCAAAGTCTTGATCGGTATAGTATCGTTCAAATTGTCATGAAAACAACCAATACATTTAGACCGGTAGTAACCAGAGAAAACACAAAGACAGTCCACATTTGGACCAAGTTATCTTAGCAACGCAAAGCGATCTAGAAAATGTGCTCATTAAGACTTATCTTCGTTTCCAATTTCAACTGTTACCTGGGATCGAGTGGAGTCCTTTTCCCTTTCTTCAAGCTAGAAATTGGTGAGCTCATAGTCTTAATGTTTCTGATATTTTGCGAGCCTTTTTTACCTAAAAATTAACCGCAATCTGCTGCGAATCTTTCATAACAAACAGAAATACGAAATGTCCGCCATTCGCCGCCATATTGGTTGTGAAGTAGTTACCAGTCTTTCTCAAATAAACTTCTGAGCCGGATAAACACGGTGGTCATGAGTTTAATGCACACCGGCAAAAAGGGAGAGGATTGAATGTTCCGATCTTCTCTTCGAAGAAACAAATTTGAAACTAATTATGGGATCTAAAAGAGACCTTAAGGTAGGCACCGTTCTTCTGACGCCATTACTTGGATTAACATCGAGAAAAAGCGAGAATGATTCTTCGAACGCACTGCATAATTCCATGCCATCGATTTGCTATCTTCCTTCGCGATCGTCGAAGAATTTGTTGGGGTTGGAAAGAGAGAGCGTTGAAAATGCCACAGTGTCATTACATCAGGTAAGTGAAGCAAAAGGCAATTAAATGGTACAACAGTTGGAGTTATAGCTTAAAAAAATTTGGTTTATGCGTAAACTTGTTAATTGGGTTTTTAACACATTAACCAACCTCAGTGTAAAGTTGTTTTTCTTTCTTAGTTTTTGCGTAATTACTATTCTGAGCTCATCTTGTTGATAACTGTTTTTAAGAAGGATGAAAAATTTCACAAAAATATCCAGAGATAGTCGGAAGCTCTATACTGTAGTAAAAATGCATGTAATCAACTCCCTGAGTGTAAACAAGTGTATGCAACGCTTGGATGTATATCAAATTTGATTAATTACTTACAAGTACTTAACATTAACAGTATCGGTAAACTTTGATGGATTTTCGCTGAATCTTTGGAGCAATCATGAAAGTGTTGATTTAAACTCTGGAAGTTTTGGAAAACGAGATGATCGTCTTAGGTCGGGTTTTGACGGCTCGGATTGAATGCAAATGAAATTAATTTCTGTCAATTGTTTCCGCCCTCATTAAACGCACTTGATGGCAACATATGCCTTTTGTTTTGGAGCTTTCTTTGCAAGCAGAGGAAAAAATGTTCATCCCAAATGAAATCTTCTTTGGCTGTGCACAGATATAAAGCATGAACTGGATAAATTAATTCAAACTAGTTAAGAACTCTCGATGTACTTCATCGCATATGGGATGCATAATTAGTGGAGCCCACGAGAGAATCTGAGCGAGATATCAAGGAAAGCATATTCTTTCCAAATGCACAGGGTAACTTGTGAAAATCAGACATGAAAACACAAATACCATCGCAAAATTTATGACAGTATATTTTGAGAGGTACGATTCATCTGTGAAAATCAGACATGAAAACACAAAAAACATCGCAAAATTTATGACAGTATATTTTGAGAGGTACGATTCATCTGTGAACCAGTCTGTGCACAGATATAAAGCATGAACTGGATAAATTAATTCAAACTAGTTAAGAACTCTCGATGTACTTCATCGCATATGAGATGCATAATTAGTGGAGCCCACGAGAGAATCTGAGCGAGATATCAAGGAAAGCATATTCTTTCCAAATGCACAGGGTGACTTGTGAAAATCAGACATGAAAACACAAAAAACATCGCAAAATTTATGACAGTATATTCTGAGAGGTACGATTCATCTGTGAACTAGTCAAGTTCACTCCTAAGATCCTAATAGCAATTCTCCTTACTACCTGCTGTACAATTCTTATGTTAGTTCTGAGAATTTGATATTTGATCATTTAATAATCCCCTTATTGATATTCTTCTTTATTCTCAACACCTGTCTGCTTGATATTGTATTGCTATTGTAATGAGAAATTCTATCTTGGTCACTCATGAGAGTGAAAGGGTTAATCAGTGAATGCCTATATGCAGATGTATTCATGATATGAGGATCACGTCATGTCAGATAAACAGTGAGTCATTTTCAATCCCAGGCTCACACATCATTGAAATCAGCCCTGAGGTTTTCAACTTTCTTTAACTAAGAATTTTATGACCAGACAAAGCAGATATTGCAATATGTCAATGGTAAGCAGATCATTTATTTGCTTGTGTGTAACCTCAAAGCTGAGATGTTAATTCTTTAGTTGATATTACACCAAATTCTCTCATCTGATTTTTAAAGAAATGTGTATTGTAGTCGGAGGAGAGAATTCCCATTGACATCTTTGGAATTAAAGGTAAAAGATAGAAACTCTGGTGATGCCTTGAGCATTTGTCTTTTATTGAAGTTTTTCAACTGATTTTGTCATAATTTTATCTTTTCAAAGGCAGCTCGAGATGGGAAACGGGAACTTGTAGATAGAAGGCTTGAAATATTAGGTAAAGGAAACAAGAAGATCAACAAAAAAGACCAGGATAACACAACTGCACTGCATTATGCTGTCCGCTACAATCACCTTCAAATTGTTAAGTTGTTAATGGAATATGGTGCAGGTAAGAGACACTTTGATTGTGTAGTTTGATCATCCAGGTATTAGGGTCATTCTGAGAAGGACTCTTGTTGTTAGTAGTGACTGACATTTCAATAACCTGAGGGAAGTCGTTGTCAGAGTCACTTGACACTGATGATGTCAGAGTCACTTGTGGAAATGTCAGTCACCTTCTCAAATGTTACCCCTGAGTTCAAAACATTTACTGTAAGGAAACTGTTAAGGCTTGCACATCAATGGAGAGGCTGTAATTTAATTTATGGTGTTTACAGCGTCTTCTAAAGATTCAACTACTCCCCCCTGGATGGGATGCTAATCCATTGCAACATTACACTCCAGCATTTTACCAGGCTTCCCTGACAATATACCACTACCCATTTTTTTCAGTATGTCATGATAATCTTTTTTCTAGATGTTGAAGCAAAGGGAGAAGATGATGCCACACCCCTTCACTATGCAGCCAGGTTTCGACCAGTCCCCAGAATGAATGGAGGTACTCCAAGACTAACACCTCAAGTTACACCAAGTCCTAGTATGGAGAACATGATTGACGTCGGCTTGACTCTGAAGAGAGATGACAAGAAAAAGGATGGAGGCAATGGTAGCCTCAACAAGGGTGCAAAGGACAGATTGCTGGGCTCATTGAATAAACGCAGGGAGACAATTGGAAATAAACTGTTTAGCAAAGATCACTTGACTGTAGAAAAGAAGAATTCTCTGCCAAAAGATATGCCAATTGTACCACAGGGGGTAGAGACTATGATTATGTATTTACTGTCGCGAAAGGCCAATATTAATGCACAGGACAGCTATGGTTCCACTCCTTTGCATTATGCAGTTAATAAAGGTAATCCTGATGCAGTTAAGGAGCTGCTGGCGGACCCAGGTATTGATATTGAGGTAAGGAAACACTGTGTTTATGATTTAGCTGTGCAGAGGGTGTCAGGTACTGTCACATTGGATCAACAGAAAAGAGTGATTTCACCAGGGAGACTTCATTTGGTAGATAATCTAGTAGGCGATAGTGTGGTAGCATTGACCCATTAGTGAAGTGGTGTTTAGAAATATGGGTGGGTTTAAATCACTCCCACCTTTGGCAATCTTGTTTTGTTACTTCCTTGAGTCATCTTGTGCCCTCAGTCAGGCAAGGGTGGAAGGAGCCATGACCATTAAGCTCAGTGCTTCGTTAGAGGGTTCCTTCTCTTGAAGCATTTCTGCCGATAGAAGCTAATAGTTGTTTATATGCCTCAATCTGCCACTCAGCGAATTACTTTTAAACCCACTCCTACTTGTAACACTAAGGTCTAATGTGTGCCCCACTCATTTCAAGAGTGACCAGGGGTTTTTTGTTTTCATAACCGGCTTTCCACCGTAAAAACCTCAGTGTGCGTATTCTCCATTCTGGTCTCTATACATTTGCTTAGGTGCGAACAAGGAGAATTCATTTAGTGAGAGCTCATTTAGTTTCTGATCATTTGCTTTATCCTCGTGACCTTTATGTTTGATACAGAGGTGATTTGTAAGGAGAAATTAGATGTTAGTCTCTCTTGGGAGTCAAAGGCTTAGTGACAGTTTTGGAGGGCAAAGCAATCACCTCGAAGGTTCTGCCAAAATATGTGAATAAATGAACAAAATCGTGATCTGCGAGAAACTCCTTGGAAATGAGCAAAAATATGCAGTCAATTATCAATTGAGATTTCATCAATTGAACATGAACCAATTTGCGAATAGATTCTATGTTGCCTTGCGTGTGTTAAGCAATGAATCAAGATGATGTCACAACGTGGTGAGAACATTAGAGACACACTAGGTTGTGCCTCGTGCGCCACTCAGCTGAAAAGACGCACGACAACGTAGGATCTATTTGTTTTATAATGATACAAAGCAGATTGGTGTTAGTGGTGACGTCATCTGTGCGTCTTTCCTCCGATGAAACATAAGTAATAACGCCTAGGAGCATTCAGCATATTCGTTTACAATACGCATGTGCATTTACAAAATAATGAAAATAATGATAATAACGTAAGTATATAAGATTATAAACAATCATCTGCAGGGCACAGTAACAAATTCTTATTAAGGTGCTTAGCGATAAGTAAACGGTACAAGGTTTAATTTGTCTATTATACTTCTAAAAGTATTCACATTACCAGCGATTCTAGCCACTGCGTGGAAGAGTATTCCCTAGGTGGCTGCCAATGAATGAAAAGGAATTAAGGCCCCACTTGCTATTAAAAAAATTTTGCTCAAGCTTAGTGCCTGAGCCTCTAAGATTATAATTGACTGTACGGAGTTTAAAGAAATCTTTAATGTAACTAGGACCATTCCCATTGAAACTTTGACACTGTAAAGCGCATTTGGGCGTTAGGAAAATACGCTATCGAAATAAATTATTATTATTATTATTATTATTATTAAAGTAGGATCAAAACATGAGAAGAAACCTCCTTTGTTCCTGTGTACGCTGTTAATTAATTTAAGAATACTATCATTCGAAGTAGACTTAGGTAAACCTTATAACGTTTTGAGAATATAGTAATTTGCATCTTCTAATTTATGAGATAAAGTGATTATGTAGTTCAGCTAATCACATAATTTCTATTGAAATGTTCCAGGCAAAAGATAAGACTATGATGACTCCCTTGCATGTGGCGTCCGGCCAAGGATCTCTCGCTGTTGCTAAATGCCTGATTAATGCTGGGGCTGACTTGAGAAGCTTGGATGAAGAACAAATGACACCTTTGCATTTTGCGTGCATGGAAGGGAGTCTTGAGGTTGCACAATTGCTGTTTGAGACAGGTGAGTGTGATGAAATAAGAAAGCTTGTTACACAATTCAGGGTGGTCTTGAAAAGAACCGTTGTTATAGTGATATGTGCATTGATGTATCTATAACCAGACCGGAAGTCGTCATAAGAGTCTGGAAAGGAGTTCTTTTTCAGTCAAGTGTTTTAAGGCTTTTTTCTTGGGAACTGATAGGCTAGTTTCATGAAACCACCATCAACTCCCAATAACTCGCGCCTTCAAGGAAATTGAAAAACAGTAAGTTAGCGAGAGTTTGGATGATGACACTTTGTTTAATTTTGCATGACGCACTAAAGCGTTGTCATTCGCAACGGTTCACGCTCTCACAGAGACATTTTGTTGTATATCAAATCGCAACTTGGATGCCAATTCGGCCATATGATTGATTAATTTGCACCACGTGGTAAAAATGTCCAATAATCTGATTGGCTATTCCCCATTATGTCCTCGCATACTACTCTGGCCTATGGATTAGCAATAACTAATTTTTAATTACTCCTACAAGCCGAGGAGAAAGGCGGTTGGGCCTTAGTATCTAAAATGGTCACCGCTCAGGATCGTGAGGAACAAACTCCACTTCATCTCGCTGTGGAGGACGGTGATCTGAACCTGGCGAAGCTCTGCCTGGACAAAGGAGCAAACGTGAATGCACTCAAGGTGAACATGAGTACTCCTCTGCACCTGGCCGCTACAGGGGGAGACTTAGACATCGTCAAGATGTTGATAGAACATGATGCTAACATAGAAGCAAAGAATTCCGCGCAGGAGACTCCGCTGCACAGAGCAGCTTTGTTTAACAGGGTGGATATAGTGGATTATCTTTTGAGCAGGTATTGTAAATGAAACAGCGCGAACGAGCTGTTATCACAACTAAACTGAAAACGTGCTTTTTCTCCCGGTATCCGTAATTGCTGCCTTGTTATTTCAAAGGTACTGCCATAAATTCTTAAAGATGTGTGCTGTCCGGTTTTCCAAATCCTGAGCCCTTTTCTAGACAACGAGCAGTCCCTCCATTTGGCGAAGTTCATCACGCGATTGAAAAACAAAATTGGCGAAAAAACCAAATTGAAGTTAGCGCGCGGCGCAGAAAACTGGAATGAGGTGCTTACTTTTTGGGCATCACACTCCCAAGGTTTCGCGCGAGTCTTTTTGACTCGCGTGACGGACTTCACCGAAAAAGAGACACTGCTCTTCGTCTACTCTATGTCATACTAAAACATGTCATTTTTCACACCCATTTTCAGACCAGTTTCTAAACGTTTTACTTAATTTGGGATCTATTAAGCCTTGTACAAGCCTTGTACAAGCTTAGGTAAGTATCACACCGGTTCTGCACTTAAGGAAACCCAACAGAGAAATCGAACTCGAATGATTAATTTCAGGTTACTTGTCTTTTTCCGCAATTGGAGCTGAAAAGATAGATACGTGCATACGCGTTTAATGGTTCCCTTGAAAACCATACTCCATCTAGGACGTTAATTTCTGGAACCTATACCCATTTTTAGACTAAAAGGGGCACAAAAACCATATTCTTTGGGGCGGCAGATACGTAGTTCGATTATATAAGGGTGCACAAGTGTGTTCAGTGTGTTCTCCATTTCCATAGTTTTCCTATTCTTTTAGGTAGTAAACTTTCCAAAGTTTTCCAAAGTTTGTGCAAAAGTTGGTTAAACATTCATAGTATTTAGTTATCCTGTAATTATTTTTTTACTGAATTTCATAATCTGGAAATACATATGCTCATGGGAAATTTTGTTTGTAGGGGTGCCTTCATTGAATGTCGAGACAAAGACAAAGATACACCTTTACTGATAGCAGCGAGTAAGAATCATTTGGGAACAATTAAAACGTTGTTGAATCATGGCGCAGATATTGGAGCAAAAGACAGTAATGATGAAACTCCAATATACAGAGCGGCCTCTGAGGGATGTATTGAGGCACTTGAAGTAAGATGCTTTGTTTTGTTGTTGTTGTTTTTGTTGATTTTTTTTATTTTGTTTCGATTTATGACGTCGCTGTGGTAATGATTCCGTTAACTCTGAGGTTTTTTCCACCGTCTTATTGTTCTTCCCGCTTCCTTCCGTGATACCATTTTTTTCCTTTGCACGTTCCTGTTTACGTTGTTGGTGCCTTTGCATCTTTGTTCCTTCGTAAAATTATATATCCAATCATTCAATAATGTGCAATTGGCAACATGGGGACAGTACCGCTGTTCAAATGTTGAACGAAATTTTGTATACCCGAATGAAAGTACTTAATAGTGGTTGTTGCTGATAATAGCCATTTTAACTGAGTCGATTGTTATGTTTTATCTTTCAGTTTCTTCTCAAGGATCGCAAAGGCAAAACGCTGGCTGAGGAATACGACAAATATGAGAACACGCCCTTGCATGTTGCCGCCAAAAAGGGCTATGTTAGGATTGTTCAAGTAAGTTGAACTGTTGGCGCGCACTTTGATTGACTGAAAAGACCAATAGCCAATCAGAACAAAGGAAAATACCAAAAGGAGCCAATGAGAACTCAAGATGAGACGGGCAAACAACCAAAAGCGCGGGAAAACGGGATTTACCATCGGCGTAAGCTCTGCATGTGATTTCTTGAGATTTTGGCGCAAATTTTCTCGGCCAATCACATTTACATAACGGTGTTTGGCAAAAGCAATACGAAAAGGATCCTACCTAATCCCGGATTACACTTAAGTGAATGTTTGAATTTGGATTTTAAATTGTTAAATTATTGCTAAGCGAAGAATTAATGCGTGATTTGCATAATTCACATTTCAGCTTCTGATCGATAATGGTTGTTGTATCGACAGTAAGAATGATGGATCATTAACACCGCTTCACCTCGCAGCAAAGTTTGGGCGAATAAGGTGAGATTTTAAACTGTAGTGTGCTATTGAAACCACGTATTTTTTCCACGCCGTTAAAATGAACTTTCTTAAATCTAGATCTCACTGCGTTTTAGATTCCAGAGGATTTCTTAACCGACTGAAAATTAGTTTCGACCAGAGATTCCGCTATTTTGAAATCAACTCAGTTACCAAGCTTCACACGCAAAACGATAACGCATATTTTTACGAACATGAGCTACCCTGGGTATCACAAAGGAATCTTTATTTGAGGCAAGGTTGCCTTCCTTTACACCGTGATACGGTTTAAACGTGTAAAATAAACGATTGAAAAAAAGGGAGAGAGACTTTGCTGCGTGATAGTTTGACGGCCAGGCTGTTAAGTAAGTTTTGGAATAGCGGCGTTGATGGAGAAGTTTTAAGCATATCTGACAACAACTTACAACAGTTTAGTTAGTTATTTGGAATCTCACAGCGCGGTCAGTGTCTCAATTTCTTACATACTTTCTCAGTGCAGTGGTAAAAAATCAAAATTGTTCTGATGCCGCTTCGTAATGTGTAGATCGTATATTTTGTAGCTGTAGGGTGAATTGAAAATTGCAAAGCTATAACATGACTTGTTTTTCCCAGAACCGTTTGTGCTCTTTTGAAGAAAGATATGTCAATTATTAACGATGAAGATGATGCTTCAAATACTCCATTGCACCTGGCTGCATTACACGGATATGACAAAGTGGCTAAGGAACTGATTGATAGAGGAGCCGCTATTGACGCCAGGTGTGAAATACTTAATTCTCTTTACTTTCTTCTACGAAACTAAATAGGAAGCCGGGTATGAGAGCAAAGGATGTGATTTAGAATCAAGTTGGTGAAAACAGGCTTTCGAAAGTGATGGAAGGCGCGAGGTCGATTTCCGATCATAGACGTTTTTTGCAGCAGCGCCAATGAAAAGGTCTATTGACAGTCTGCACGATATGTTTCGTCCAAATAAATTTGAATCAGTTCTGTTTAGCTGCACGGTGACTCGAGGTCGTTGAGATTTGTTCTAAGTTTGGTTATGCCTGAGTCATTTAACAGTACATTTCTGACAAAACTGTCCTAAAAAAAGAGAATATGATATTCTCTTGTTCCAAAAGGATCGTTTATTTTAGATGTAACCTTGAATTGATGTCTCTCAGATTGTGGTTGCCTCATTACAGGTTATTGCGTTTCTAGGCTAAAAAAAAAAGCGCAATGTTTCTTGGTAAAATTTTTAGTCGTTGTATCTGTTTAGGCCAATTGATTGGTCTCTCCCCTATAGTAAATTTTTGTCTGGCAAGGATTTCAATGGTCTTCTTAGATACGCTCTGTAATTGGTCCAGCATATTCTCGCCAAGTATGCAATCAAAAAATTCCAAACTAAAACCAATGGCGGCTCTGTTATCCAAGTAAACTGTGTCTGGAGGCGTATATTGTTTTGATTGCAATGAGCCGTTGTGATTACTTAGCTTGGAACACTGAATCGAAAATTACCCTAATTAAAATAGTCGTTATGGGATTTCATACACAGGAATGCTAATCTTTGGACTCCGTTGGATTGCGCAGCAGCGAAAGGTTCGGTAGACGCGGCTACTGTACTGTTAGATGAGAACTGTCCTGTGGACCCGACAGACAAGGCGAAGGTAAGGGATTACTGGCCAGTAATTGTTTTCTTGCTGATTTTTCCTTTATTCTGCAGCATTTTAAAAAATAAGCCGTCTAAGATTGCACGTGGCAACTTGTATGCTCAGTTTTTATAGCATTGAAAAGAAGTAGAGGTTGTGAAATAACGCTAGAATGTAGTGTTGCAGAAGATTTGTAAACAGATACAAAACAGAAAACCTGTCGCATTCCACAATTTCCTACACAACCGCCGCTTGGTTAGCTCTTGATGTAGAGCGCTCTACCGGCGCTCTGCCAAATAAGTGAGGAGAACGTGTTACCTTCGCTATAAAATCTGCAAATGTATGTCTCCTGCATCTTCTCTGTACCGGTTAGCAGGGGACGTCAAAGAACCCACCAACTTCTCGCAAAGAGTAGGGAAGGTAGCGCGCGGTGTTGTGGTCAGACTTTATTTCGAAAAATTCCTGAATTTAGGGCACCTGCAACTTTCAAAACGTTGTGATCCGCCAAATGCAGTCTGGCTTAAAGTCCCTGAAAAGTACTGTAAATTAAAAAAAGAAATCTGCCAGGAGTGTCCTAAATTGGCCAGTACAATCCAAAATCCAAAACTGGCCACTAGAGTCCAAAATCCACAATCGGCCACTAGTGTCCGGAATCAGCCACTGGTGCCCAAAATGCAAAATTCCCCACAAGTGTCCACAAGTGTTCCCTACAAGTGTCCAAAATTCAAAAATCGGCCATTAGTGTCCAAAATAAAAAATTGGCTACCAGAGTCCAAAATTAAATAGGTTTCGTCTTTCGCACATCGCCCGCTTCCCAAATTTAGCGGTTACTTTGGGCATATGTCGCCAATTCAAACCATAAATGCTTTCTCTTCGATTCGAAGATTCCTAGAAATGCAGATCACACCTATTTAGATATTTCTAAGAGGGTTATTTTTTTTCGTATTTATAATTAGGCGTCGGCGAGATTGAAATAATTTTGAGTTGTTTATCGTCTTTTGTAGTGTCATGGCAAGAACTGGAACGCAATATGCCAGTGGTTTTAGCCCAGAAATCACAAAAAGAGAGAACTCAAATTTGTTTCAAGTGCGAATGATGACTAAATAAGATACTCCGAAAAAAGAAATAAGAAGCACCGGGAAACTTCAGTTCAAAATTGGGTCAAGATCGGAAATCTAGTGCTACTTACCATCCCTCATTCAGTCACTCACTTATCCCCGTAGCGTAGTAGCTTCGCCCTCTATCATATAGGAGGCAGTAATCACAAAAACTGCAGTTCTGAAATGACTGTTAGAAATGTTTTATTATTGTTGTCAGTGGTTGATCATTAGTGCTATCTCTTGTGGTGGTTCCACATTCCTTGCTAATGAAACACAAAAAAAGTGTCAAGCAAAGAGTAAAGTTTTGTTGTGTGTTTGACTTTCACAGACCACACCACTTCACCTGGCGGCGCGTGAAGGTCACGTGGAGATGGTTAAACTACTGTTGTCCAGGAAGGCCAACATCACTTTGACAGACAGCGCTGGGCGCAACTGTCTGGATATAGCTGTCGAGAATAACCACAAGTAAGTACTAACAGCTTGTGTGTGATACAGATGCCTGATAATTCGGAGCAAGACCGCCATAAATTATTTTGCATCTGTTTGTCTGAGATAGAGTCGCTCCTGTTTCGCTAGACCAATCGCACAGCTACATTCAGAAAAAATGAAGCAATCCTGAGTTATTGTCGTCCACACTCAATTTTGCCCTCGTATTGCTTCATAAATAGCCTTTGTTTCATAAAAGAAGGTGTTCTCTCCAGCGAATGGGTGCTAAATATTTCGATTGAGTATTGAAGCACTCATACCTCGCTACAATTTAATTTGGCGGCTTCAACCCTCGCTCGCCAGTTAATACGCTATCCACTAGCTGGCGAACTAAAACACCGTTTATTAGTCGTCTCTGTTACTCCTAGGGAAGTGGCACTCGTTATTATCCAGCACAACGATTGGAAGCAAGCCATGCGCAATAGGACCAAAGATGGCACAACTATTAACACGCCGATGAGGAAGCTTATTAAGAAGTTACCTGGTGAGTGATTCGGCGTTCAAGTTGTTGTTTTGCTGGTAACGGCTAAGAATGTTAGTTTTGATACGTTGGTGCAGAGCAATTGTTTCGCCCAGTAACACGTTTGCTCCATCACATTCTCTTTGCTGGTGCCGTCCTCAGTCAAAATCAAGGGCCAGAGCAAATTCAGATTCACTGTGATCTTGTTTTCAACTTTTTTTTCGATGCTTCTTGTTTCCCAGAGGTTGCAGAGAAAGTGTTCAATAGATGCGTCAAACCAAATGGGCTTCCTGTGGATCATCCGCAGTACGCCATTACTTTGAACTATGAGTTTCTTGATGACGTAAGCCTCGAGTGGGCGGGATTTTTGACACCAGAGTCGTCTGACCACGAGGGGTCTGGTGTAGACGCAGTGATGTACAAGATTAAATCGGCATTGCCCGAGAATGTTAGCAAACAAGTGGAAATAAAAAGTAATCATCCTCTGATGCTAATGGTGAGAACAATCTGAATCCTTGTTAATGTATATTTGTTTCGTTGAAGACCGCAGATGATTTCAACATGTAAGGACATGTAAGAGGCACATTAGGCACGGCCTTATTCACTGGAGAAAGCTTTTAGCATTCTTGGTGCTGAAAAATATGACAATTACGCGTTTTAATTGATTTTTGTTATTTTTTTAGGTTTCGTTTAGATTTTTCTTTCTCTTGGTGAGCTATTGCTGGAAGTGCTTCTAATTTTATATTTGGTGTGCATCATTACTTTTAAGAGCTCAAAAGTACAAGTTCGTCTTTCACATTCATTTTTTTTTCGGAAAGTTTACCAGATCCTCGATTTGCCAGCAGCTTGTTATTTTCTGGGTCCGAATAGACTCAACCATATTTAAATCCTGATTTACAAAAGTGCTTGTCGTGTCTTTGATCGTGACGTGCACGACGTAACGCAACACATACTTTCTTCACAGGTCACCAAAGAACGGGTCAAACTACTTAGTCATCCTTTAGTCACGTACCTATTGCGTTACAAGTGGCGCAGCTTTGGTCGCTATGTGTACTACGGCCGTCTCATTCTGTACGGGATTTTCCTGTTTTTCCTGACTGGTTATGCCATGCTTACAACAAAGAGTCTACCCATCACACTTTGCAACGAGACTCAGTGCACGTGCAACGTGACGTTCGCAACAAAAACGGCAAGTACAGGCAGCGAGATTATGTGGAGAAAGCTTGGTCGTCCGATGATTCTCGTCACAACGTCTATAAGTTTGTTGCTAGAGGTGAGTAAGCGTGGTCATATTATTTTTAGCAAAGTTTCATCCAGCACTATACGTTAACCCCAAATTGAAAAAGAGAACCTGAACAAGCAAACGAAACATGCGATTATCAGTTCACGAAAACTTTGGACGAAAATCGATTACCAACTCAAAAGTTTCACAGGGGAAAGACGTCATTTTGTATTTTGCGCGAAATGGAAAAAAAGCTGAGACTCTGGCTTACAACTCCTCGAGTGATGCAAACCCCTGGCCACAAGCCTGGCTTAACCCTTGACACCGTAAGATCGGTACGCATGTTATCCACACTGTTCTCTATACATTTCCTATGATACCGACATGAAGAATTTGATCAGCAGTCAAGGGCTTTTTTGTGGAAGATCATTTCCATATTCTCATAGCCTTAATGTTTGATTCAACAGTGATACTGTGAGGAGAAATAAGATGCCAATCAGTCTTAGAGGTTAAAGGTTAAAAGCGATTAGTAAATTTGGGGGAGAATCTCCATATCTGATATTCGCCTCCTTGTATCTCCTGTGTTTGTTCCTTAGATCATTCGGTTCTGTTACATGTGGAGACTGTACATACAATGGAACAGACTGGTAGAAGTGTTAGCTTATATCTTCTCGATGATGTACATAGTGGATGACTTTAGACTAGACGGAACAAGTTTTACAATTCTTGAGGGGTCGAGGTAAGTTTGTTAACCCAGCCATGCGGGAAATACGAAGAGGATATTACACAGAGGCGAGGAGATATGAATCTTATGTTCAAGCGGCAAGAATAGCATCTCACGAGTGAGTTGAAAAGGTGGGAATCGTGACGTCATTGCGCAGTATGTCCACGCGTGTTGCATACGAAAAATACGCCACTCCGTTCCAGATTAAACCTGCTCTGCTGACGGGGAGGGGAAGCGGTGGACTAAAATACCATTACGGGGAAGGAGCATTATTATTGAGAAATCAATGTAAAGCGACATGGGAAGGCAAGGGGAAGGTGTTGAGAAAATTGACTCTTGCTAGAGTTTGTCTTTACCTTTTATTGGTGACAGCTTTCGCCTCTGGAGGACTTTACGCTTACTTACCTTTTCTTGCAGTCGCGCGTGTAAATCTGTTTATCTTGAAAAATTTTCCTCTGCATTCTTTTTTCCAGGTGTTTCGTGTGGCATAGCAGTTTTGGTGCAACGGCTGTTTCTCTGTCCTGGATTGGACTTGTTCTTTTCATGCGCAAGTTTCCCAAACTTGGAATATACGTGGTGATGTTCACTGATATTTTTAAGACTTTTGCTCAGTTCTTTGTAGTCTGCTTTTTGTTCATCGTGGCTTTTGGGTTAGGATTCCACATCCTTCTCTTCAATCAGGTACGTTTGGTGACGTTATTAGTCACTCACCAACTCACACTCTCAGTCACTAAAGCACGCACGCACACGCACGCAGGCACGCAGTTACCCATTTACTCAGTCAATTCAATCAGTCAGTCAATCAAGCATTTGATCAAAACCTTCTTTTATTTCTCAAATTTCTGGTAGTAGAGTAGCTTTATTCGCATCTATAGGAAATAAGATATATCTATTAAGCTCATAGAACCAAGGAAAGCTTTGTCAAAGTAAGCTTTTTAAAGTCATATTTCGCGGTTACATTCCAACTGAGGCAAGAGAAGACGAAGGACGTTTACGCTCTACTAAAGAATTTCCAAGCGTACATGCGGTGGAACTGAATGCATAGAAATCATGTAATTCTTTTATGGAAGGACAGTGTTGTTTTTTTACAAGCTTCGTTTACACCGTACCTGAATATGGACCTAATTCTTGTTAAAGCGTCAACAATTGTGCATTTGGTTACGTGTACTCACAAAAATAATAGGGAAACATGGAAATAAAAATGCGTGCGAGGTGGGGACTGAGTGCAAATGAAAAACAATTCCTCAGTTCTTCTCTTTATGGCCCATAAAACTTGTTTTTGCTCGTTTTTCCTAGTTGCTAAGCGGAGTGTTTGTGGAACACTTTAGGAGGAATGCGCAGTGACGTGACAAGTCTCTTGGATCTTACAGGATATAGAATAATTGACGTTTTCGTTTCTGTTCCTTCAGGTGCCCTACTCTACACCAGGCCGAGCCATGCTCAAGACAACAATGGGCATGTTAGGAGAATATGAATATGATACAGTTTATAATGATAACGATGTGCCGCCGGTCACGTGGGCATTGTATTTGTCATTTCTCGTCATTAACTGTCTTATCATCATGAATTTATTGGTGAGTCATCTAATGATTGTTTTGGTCCGTGCTTCGCATGGGACTTTAAACATCTTTCTGCTAGCCTGCGTAATTTTGGCGCGCAAGTACTCAGTATTTTCTCGGTAAAAATCATAGCCGCCATCTTTGATTTTCATAGCAGCGGAAGGTTGGGAAGAGAAGAAATTTTTTCCAAGGGGGTAAGTGACAAGGAAGGAGAGGGGAGGGGGTGCGGGAAGTGGGGGATATCAATTACATTGCCTTTTCCCTCCTTTTTCATAACTCAAAATAAAACATGGTCGGTCGAATAAACGATCGCGAGCTAGTAACGTTAACTCGCCCTAATAAGACGCCTGCACCGCAGGCTATCTTTCTGTATAATTTGTCACCATCTGATTGTGTTTTCTTTTCTTCAGGTCGGTTTAGCCGTAGATGACATCAAGGGGGTCCAAGAAAAAGCAGTTCTAAAGAGATTAGCAATGCAGGTAGATCTTTTTATGCACACTTTGTTCCTATACGCACAGAGTCGGTTCCTGTTGAGAGGTAAACGGTTATTTTTATCGGCTGTTCAAGTAAATTTTCCCGACTATGTCACCGAATTTTTATCTTTGGACTAATGTCTTTTTCAATCGTGAAAACTCATTAATAGGAAATATTAGGAAGGGGGAACAGAATAGAATAGTTTTTTTCGGTTAGGCCCGTACCTCAGATATAGAATTGAAGATAATTCTTCGGGCCCACAAGGTTAACAGGACTTCCCAGAAACGGGTTAGTGGCGTCGTATGCGGGTTCCCTTCACAGTCGGTTCTTGACCTTTGTGAAAGTGCTGCGAAGTCGATATTTGTATTTTCTGGTTCTCCTTCCTCTACTAAAACCCACTCTTCTAATTCCAATTTTACCAAGAAACTGATTATGAACAACCACATCATGGGTTCGTCTCTGTGAAATTCAGCTCACTTCAAATTAGACACCGACACATAGATTTAGAACGGAAACTATTCTTAATTTTCTTTACGTGGATTTTTGTTTAGGTTGATCTTGCATTAGATGTGGAGAAGGCTCTTCCGGCCATTTTTAGACAGAGGTTTGCCACAACTCAGGAAGATATTTATCCTAATTCAAACAAGTATTGGACTATTTGGTCGTTTTGGAATCAAACCGTTAGTCCTGCTAGAGCAATTTACGAGGCTATGAACCCCGAGAAGGTTGGTAATCGACTGAATGTCAACCATGGTTGTCTTTTAATCCTTTAGTGTTGTAAATACGAAAAAGTTGAAGTTAAAAAGTTAAGATTTCTTAATTGACGAATTGTTGTTGTTAATGTTATCAATACTGATAGTTAATAACTTTTGCTTTTCTCCCAGACACCGATAGAGAAGCTCCAGAACCACCAGGAAGCGTTGAAAGAAGAAGTAATGACCGTCAAAGCGAAACTGAAAACTGTCCTTGATCACACAACACAACTAGAGGCCATGATGAAAGCACTCATGAAGCACCACGCCATATCTGTGGAGGAGGAGGAAGAGGGCGAGGATGACGACTAGAAGTACGCAATGAATGCTGGGAAAATGCTTCTTCAGAAAAGTCTTACGATATGTGTGTGTGTGTGTGTTACGAGAAATTTCAACGCCTTTCTTGTAAGGTAGCCAGTATTTTGCACACTTGCTTAAGTGAATTAGGGAAACCCCCATCGCCTTTTAGGGTACCATGGCTCCCACAGGCCATGAGTTATGCTTTAGTAAGATCCCATTAAGTCAGGGAAAAGCAGTGGCGCAAATTTATTTTGGGACGGGGAATATAAAAATTTGATGACATGTCAAGGAAAATTAATTTCATAGGTCCATAATTCATCCCTTTTTCCTACCTTCATGAATTTGTGGAGGTCTTGCTCCAAATATGATATTTTGATTGGTTGAAAATTTATCCTTGTGAGAAGTAGGTACTTAAAATATATAGAAAGACTTGAAGCTAGGGGTTGGGAAATGTTATTTTTATCAGGGAACATTTTTCATAAATAATGATTTTGGTGACTAGGCTTTAGGTTTCTCCATCCATGTGCGTCCTCTGTTCTTCATTCGCCCTCGAGTAAATGTCCTCATTAATAAATGCATACACTCTCAATTCGCAAAATAAGTTTCATTAATATATACCCATGTCTTTTTGTCTATAATATTCAATTCCCATACTGCATTACTAGGAAATATTATTTATGATACATCGAGTTTCGAAATAATGTGGAGTTGACAAATAGTTTCATTTTTAAAATCATCCGAGGGAAGGGAAACCAAAACACAATACCATATGGACTAAAAGGAGAATTATGCTACAGAAATGATTTATATTTGACCTTCGCTTTTAAATAGTGTACCTGAGATTACGGTAAAGACTGCGTTTTGAGATTCCACAAAGAGACTTAACCTTCAGAAAGAGAAGGAGGAACTCTTTACCTATAATTGATGATTATGGTGATGGAAATGACGTAGTTTCTGGAGCACACTTCTCTTTTAACTGCAAGGAAACATGTGGTTAAAAATTACTCTTACTAACAATTTTCAGTTTTCACTCTGGGCCTTTGAAGCCACTGTGCTAAGGCTTCGTTTAAGACAGTTAAGTTTTGCCTTTTGTACTATGGTGAAGTGATGACGCGTAATCTTAAATAACAAGTTGTGTATTGGCTGTAGTTCCCTATTTATGTTATCTACTTAAAACAACGTAACAAAAAGAGCTAAAATGAGAAGAAAAATGGATTCAAGAGGGGCACGATCGATCTCAATTTGATGCGAATGTTTATCTGCAATGTATTTGGGTCGTACCTCCATATTATTTATATAATTTACTAGCAGATGGGCGGTGTATATTTTCAAGATTTAACAATATTTTTCAAGCTTTGTTATTTATAAGCAATGGTTATTTTGGCCAAACAAGGGATATAGAGTACCCAGCATAGTTATTTACATTGGACGCAAATTGAATCCCTATGAAATTTTTACGTTAAGGGAAAGCTGGAATAAACAAATTTGTGGAAAGTGTCTCGTTCTCTTTAGTCTTGTGCCGTCAGTCGGTTTTGTTTTGGAGATGTAGTATTTACCATAAACGCCTTAACATCAGTATGCATGTTCTCCTCACTTTTCGTCACACCTTCCTTATGGTACTGACATGGAGAATTTCTCTAACAATCAAGAGTATTTTTAATTTGTGATGATTTCCTTTTTTCTCGTGCGCTTAATCTTTGATTCGGTGGCAATACTGTAAGGAGACATCGTGGATCGCCTCTTTTGGCAAAGTTCTTCCAAAGGAAAGGCTCCTCTCAAGAACAAGAACTTTGATCTCGTCTGAAATACGTTTGCATATTTGTAACTGTTATCTCACTTGAAGTATAACTAAAGGAAAATCTCGATTGGGAAGACTTATTTCGTTGTCTCGCATCCCAAGGAAGTCCCGTGAATGAAGCTTCTAAGGACTTTATTTTAGCACAAAACAACAAAACTTCCGCTGGGTTTAAGTGATTTAAGTCAAAAAGGAATCATCTCTCTGCGAATTCCAGCGAAAATTTATTAAACAGGGTTATTTACTTTATGTTACTTAACTCATAGCACTTTGATAAAAAACGTGTTTTAACATTACTTTAAAATTACAACATTTGTATTGAAAACATAACAAATGCGTTTCCAAATGTCTCAAATGTGAGCAAAACGGTAACAAATTCCTAAAACTTTAATTACAATAGTAAGCTAATTCCCAAAGATTTCCCAGAGGTATGGTTTGTTCCATTGTTTGACACACGGCAAAATTACACAAACATGCGTACTGTGGCGCCTAAATGGCCAGCAGTAACACAACCGGGCAGTGGTCACTCCCTTTAACACGCATGCGGATGAGGCTATCGGACAACTTAGGCACCAGTCTCTCGGAAACTACAAAGTAGTCCAGGCGCCTACAATGAGAGAAAACAAACCATATCAAATACTATACTTTTATTTAAGGATGCGACTTCCTGACGTTCCTTAGAAGAAATCATGGCCGAGTTGAATAGTGATGTTTAAAATTAAAGTATTCAAAGTTTTGGTATTGGACTGTTAATCTGTCTTTGTTTTAGGTTTTTCATTTCCATCAAGGAAAAAGAGTAATGACTTCAATTATCAATGGTTCACCGTCAGGAAAATTACACTAATTGACATAACATCAATACATTCCCTACTTACTCCTTTAAGGATAATGTTGTGTCAGGGAAATCGTAAAAAGTTTCAGGGAAGTGTCCTTCACAAGTTGTTTGCCAAAGTCGATAATGTTCAAAGTTTCCAGCAGAAAAGTGCAGCAGCAACGAAAAACTTGTTACTTCGAAAGATTGGTTTAAACGTTTTCTTGATTAAAAGTTTTCCAAATCAGTTTAACTGTTATTTTTATTTGTCTCAGATGAGCGCGTTAATTTGAAACGAGAAAAGTAAAAATTGAATTGTTAAAGACATTTCAAATCAAGGAAAACTTTGAAGCGAAACATAAAAAATATGGAATACATTACGAGAAAATACGAACGTTCATCGTTTCACTATTACTACAAAACGAAACACTGTAAATAGCTGCAACACAAAATGGCCGTGAGAAAATCTCGATTCGACACAAAATTTATTTAACCTTTGCATAATTTTCAACGTACCAGCCAACATTCTTTGCGCGAGCGTTCCTCATGTAAGACCAAAACGAATACTGCTTGGTTTTGTTGGGATAAAAATGACGAAAAGAATCGACGAAACCTTCTTCGAGCAATTCAGTGAAATCTTGGCGTTCTTCTTTGGTGAAGCCTGCTGTTTTTGTGTTTGTTTTCGGATTCGCTAGATCTAAAAAAAAAACAAACAAACAAACAGCATTTGGTGTTGAACGTAATAGAGTAATTTTCACTCAAGTGTGAAAAGTAATTCGGGATCGCATTGGTTTTGCTCTACTCCGCTCTGTGATTGGTCCAGACGACTCACGCCACTCTCTCTACCAATCAGATCCAAAATTTGAACCAATTACGACTTGGTCGCCCGCGTTTTCCCGCGTTTTAGGCAGTTTGGTTGTTTTTACTTTGAATTCTCACTGGTTCTTTATTCTTCCTTATACTCTGTTGGCGATGACTGATCCCCACCGTTTCCCCCTGAAAACCGTGTGATCTTCCCCCAGAAAAACCTCCCCTGGCGATAAAAAATGACTGGTCCATAATTCAAACAAATGCTCTCAATAGTATGAATCTCCATAAGCATTACATACCTATTTCCTTATGAGCTACATTGAGGTCTCCGCACAAGATAACAGGTTTCTTATTGTCCAGTTCCTTGAGGTATTCTCTGAAATCTTTATCCCAGCCCTGGCGATACTCAAGCCTAAACACAAATCAGAGCAGTTTTCAACTGAACGTCGAAAAGCAAAATCAAATTAATCCCAGCAGTCAATCAGAACAAAGGTTTATATCATCATTAACCAATGAGAACTCGAAGTGAACAAAGCTTGAAGCGCGGGAAAACGCGAGCGACCAAGTCGCGATTGTTTTCAGCTTTGCATCTAATTGGTTGAGAGGAAGGCGTGAGTTTTCTGAACCAATCACAAAGCAAAGTTCAGTACATCCAAAGCAAACCTGGATCACTATCGAGACTCAATTAAAATTGCCTTAATGTTGTAGTGTTGCCAAACAAATTTGTATCATTGTTTTGTCCTCTTTTTAAAACTACGGTGATGTCAAATCGACCTGCAAGTCAGTTTAAATTCTACAGCCTAACTATGATATTTTTTTAGCTTGTAGAAAGCACCTTCCGTTGCAATTTTCAATCGTGGAACCCAAAAGTATACGGCTAAATATTTTTGAGCGTTTTATACAGAATAAAATTTAATTTAAAGGGAAACATTTATATACAGATGCCATATGATTTCATGGTAAAGAAACAGCAACATTACCTTGTAAGTCCTCTTCCTGAATTCGGTATATCTAAATAAGAATAGACAAGATTATCAGCTGGAGGGTGTTGTTTTTATTGAGTGAAACCAAATTCCCCTGTCTAATATACAAGGAAAATTATGGCAGTTAGTAAGGGGAATTACTAATTGAATCTTGGCAGTCGAGAAGTTGAGACACTATATCGTGAGACAAAGATATGAAATACTTACAGGCTGTTACTAAATAGAAGTCTTCAAATTCAGCCGTAATGACTCTTCCTTCATTGTCATGCTCCGAGATCCCTGTAGAGAAAGTAAGGAGTGTTGGACATGAACGACAAATACGTACTCTACTTGCCAACTCTCACGGCTTCAGCGCTATTCTCTGTCCTCAGATCAAAAGTTTTAACCTTTAACGTTTTCTCCTGCTTCGAAAATTTTTGCCCCATCACAGCCCCGACTGAAAAATTTCAAAAATTTGTCAGCGAACTTAGCTTGAAACAGACATAGGAATATAGGGCTTTCATATAAATAAATATATCCCAGAGACTTCTGATTTTAGAGGGAAAGCATTTAAAAGTTTATGTCAGATCTCTTCAAGATGCCTTGGAAATTTTCAGTACGTGTTAGGAAACGTCGAGTAACTTTGAAAATGAGTTGGATCTCTCCTTACCGTCTCACTCTATAGATTCAAAAATTATCTATTTCTCATCGAGCAAGAAAATATATTAATATAATTTACTAATAAGAATACCTGTATATCATTTTACTGACCTATGCCATATGATACATTTATAGGCTTTACTTTGCTGCAAAGTCTGCAGGAACACAATAACCACCATGTAAGTGATAACACAACTGTACGTACATTGTAAAGCATTACCGTATTTTTGCAAGTTAACACCTGTCACGGCACTCAAAACATTTTTAGCGTTTCTGATGCTGAGTTGATGGGAGGACGGCATTACTGCGAGGGCGGCATTTATTTATTCAAGGGCAGCGTTTAATTAAATAGATACAGTATGGGTAAAGAAACTACGGTCTAAAAGTTGGTCAGCTCAGTGAGCTCCAGATAAAAAGATCCCAAATCAAGCCAAGACAGCGGTCAAACGTCTGCGCATGTGTGAACGTTGTAGAGGTGGCCTCGAGGTGGCGTGCTTTCAGGCTGTCAAATACCATGTTGTCCCACACAAGCCAGCAAGCCGCGGTGTTTGAAAACCGTATACCTTTTTATTTAATGCAAAATGATATATTAGCTTGACACCGGTAATTAAATAAGCTTTGTGTATCAGAAGTCTTGATTTTTTCTTTTTCATATTTTACGTATCTGTGTTTCTTCGCATGACAGCAGTTGTTTTTTATGTTTTCTTAGTAGTATAACGTGGGAAGTTTGTGCACAGCCGGCCAATATTGATCCCTTTGCGCATGACCTACGTTTGACCGCTGTGCTGGTAAAGCATTGGTGATGTCATTGCGCATTCTTACAGTGCAGATAAAATGGTGGAGATTTGTCACCTGCAAAGGACAAACTTCTCATCCTAAAGGAGATGACATTCTCCTTGCCACCTCAAGCCAATTAAACCACTATAAACTCACACAGTAGAATAAGTTATGAATTCATGTAAGAGTCATGAAACTTACCCAACTCCACTGTACCCCTTTGTTTGTCCTTCTGCCCAGTAGGTATGATATCCAGGAAGCTTTATTTCCTTAAAAAAGATACATTCAATAAAAATTTAAAGTTAAAATTAAAGTGAAATCTATGATTCAAAAGTTATGAAACGGAATTCTTCATATTTATAAGTAAGATGTACTGCAACAAATTTTCTTGCACTTACTGGCAGACATCTCAAAAAAAAACTTTCACCTCCTGTAATAATCACCATATTTGATATCAAAAGAAAGCATTTTCATTTAAATAAGAATGACAACACTTCCAATGTGAATAATAACATTTTGATAACATGCTGCTATTCTTCTATAGGTTCAAATTGTTTTCTATGCATTTCAGTAACGTGATCCCACAGCAGTCAGCTTTCTCAAGGTTCTCCTGTTGTGGTTTCACTTGCCTATCCTTTCTTAGTCTCTAATTAGTTCTCCTCTGAGGACAGAGGCAAAGAGGTGGTGACATCTCTGACTTGTATTTCCTTGCAAACACACAAAGAATTTTGAAGTCCCATCAAAAGTCACACACCCTTTAAATTTACAGTTAACCCTTTAACTTCCATGAGTGACCAAGACAGAATTTCTCCTTACTATATCAACACAGAATTAAGCAGACTAGCCCAACTAGGGGACTACAAGTTGATCCAATGCCAAATTCTCCAAATTTAAATCATACGTGTTTTATGGCAGACAGTAGGGAGAATTACTAAAGAGATCTTGGGAGTTAAAAGGGTTTAATTAAACTATATACTTTAGGTATCAGATTTGAGTAAAATTTGGGTTACTAAGGACCTTTGGAATATCTTTCTCTGGGCATTTAGTCTCCTGTATACAAAAAACATCAGCATCTTCATTTTTCATGTAAGCCAACGTCGAGCCATGTTTCTAAAGAAACAAAAAATGAAAATGAAATTCAAAAGCAATTCGCTAATTGGCTATGAAGTATTTGTAACACATTTAGGTATTTTATTCAAATCCTTGTAGCTCTGTACATATTGCAAAAAAATAAGGAAAAAATTCATACCAAAGATATCGAGATACCTATCAAATTACCTTCCACACTTTGCGAGTCTTAAATGTCAGCTAGCTGGTCCTCACACAAAAGAGAACTAAACTCAAGAGCCAAATATTTTCCCATGAGGCCAATCAAACTCAGTCAATAAGCATTTTATCACATGACCACTAAATGTTGAAAATTTCGAAAATTTTGTCTCAGCTTAAATAGGATACAACATATGGGCACTCACTAAAACCCACAAAAAAGATTCTACAATAAAAAATTTTCCTTTGTTTTTTTAAATCAGAACAATAAAAACACAAACCAGCAAAAAATGCACCTTCTTTAACTCTCTTTTTTTCTTTTCTTTAATTTTTTAGCAACAAAGCCTCTGAGTGCAAGGTCAGACAGCTGTTTCTGGACTGGCTCATGTCAACCCACCCAGCACTATACCCATCATCTTTCACTAAGGTTTTCTATGGAATTACAGACGCAGGGCTGTATGGATCATATAACAATTACATTATTATCATCTGATTGTGAGACAAAATTTGGTTTATAAAAAAAAAAGTGGTAATAGATGATCATTAGACAAGGTGCCATAGTATTTCAGTCTATATTCTGTGAACATATGGGACATTTCTTAATTTTAGTCTTCAACTGCAATTTTGTGATACTAACCTGCATCTTGCACAGTCACTACCCTTCAGGTGCATTTTTATAATATTAACAATAATTTTGGAAGCCTCTGCAACTTAATGACTATTACCTCTTGCTAGTAAACATAACACAAAACATAAATGCAGATTTATGCAGTATTCTTACCAGGCAAGCTCGGATTCCATTAACATTCCAAGATGAAATTTTAAAATTCCACTTCCTACAAAGATGAAAATTTTTAATAAAAATAATGATGCAAATTAAATAGTTTTAAGCAATGTATATAAAGAAAGAAAAAACTTAACCATAGGCAAATTCTAATTCTTTATCACTATGGCAACCAATTATTATGAGCACATACATCACATCACACACTGCCATTGAAAATTTATTCTGTTGCTTTTTATCTAATTTTATCTAATCTTTTTCTTCCACCCAAGGTACAGCAGAAAGACTATCTGAAAAGCTCAATCAGAATTGATAGTAAAGAGTACTGGTTCTCATATTTGATAGCCTAAATGAAAGCACTGTTTTGATTTCTCACCTGAATAGAGAATAATTGTACTGTGTAGTTCAGTGTTCTTAAAACTTTTTGTGTCTTTTCAGGAGCTCTCAGTTAAGAAACTCCACCCATGCATGCAGGAATACAGTCATTTTCCAAAGTCAGCAAAACTGTCCAGCAATTTTTCTCGAAAAGCTTTAACTAGTAAGATTTCTTGAGAACTAAAACTGGGTTATTAGATTTTCTATTGATAAGCTTTAGTTTTTCAGTGGTTTCACTCAAAACACCATCACTGCAGCATCTACTGGGTTATCAGATAATATCATAAGTCACTTACTTGCTGGTAGATGCACATGCATAGTCGATATCCCCATCATCCTGCCCATCCTCAATAGATTCTTCAGATTCAACATCCATATTCTTTGCCTTTTTAGATTTGGGCTCACCATCATCAGCTGTGTTTTTCTTCGCAGGACGTTTTCCTTTTCCTTTGCCTCCCTTTGCAGATATTAAATAAATGATCCACAACAATATTATTTCTAGGTCTGTATAATCTCGCCCTTTTTAACTGCTAGATCACAGTCTCTTCAGGATCAGATAAACAATGATTCAATTTTACATGTAGTATTTAAGGGAGTATCTATCAGGATCAGATAAATAATGATTCACTTTTACATGTAGTATTTAATGGAGTGGTTCATAGGGATAAGCCAGAAATATCATTGCATTCCTGAATCAAGACTAAATTACCATTTGCAATGTGGATAAATATTACAAGGATTTAGCCAACATTAAAACAATCATGATGGGTTCTAAGGATACTTTAGAAGTTTCTGAGAAGTCATCTGATAGTGAAATTATTTGTGGGAAGAAAAGGGAGGTCTACAAGGTCTTTTCTGAAAAGGAGAATTTGTTTGACAGTCAGGAGCTTCTTAAATTGGTGATCATTTCCTTTATTCTTGACTTTTACATTTGATTCAAGGGTGAAACTTTAAGGAGAAATTAAAAGTCAGTCACTCGCTGGAACAAATAGCCGTGGCTACATTGATATCTAAATAAATTATCATAATTTTAATTCATTATATCCAGAACATATCTGATAATTGTCGCTGATTAAATTAATTTCCTTCATTCTTTTCTCTATGGATTTCCAAATGATTTCATCATAAAAGAAGAAGTTTTTTTATTTGTTTTGATTCATAGCAAAACCATCGTAAAGTTTAACGAAAAATAGAGCGTTAAAAAATCAAAATACCTCAGTTGGAACATGGTAGTCAAGCAACTTGAAATCGCGATTAAAAAAATCACGCGGTTTGATGAGTAATCAGACTTACAATTTTTTTCCTATTCCAAACATTAAAAAGGAAATCAAAAATACTTTCTGATTCTTTTTTTAAAATCAAAGAAAAGTTATACATTCAAACCAAATTTTTTGTTGCGTGGCATATGAAACACTGATAAGTACAGTGTAGCGCACATGTGCATGGAAATTCCATACCGAGTTTTGCAGTATTTGTCACATTTAAAGCTTGATTTTGCTAATCAGCTGCTAGATCTAGCTATCGATGTGTTGGTTTCCAAGTATAGAAAACCTTACCTCTGATTCTTTATTCTTTTTCGGTGGCATCCTGGCCGATTGCGATGTTCAGAGAATCTCTATACTATTAGCGCCACAGTTCATTAGCATGTCTTGTATGCAACACGAATTGTACGTGACTGGGGGAAGGCTTGACGGAGCAGGGGTCTGGTAAGAGTCAGTCTAGCCCTATGCTTTGGGTTTTTCTGCATCTCTAGCCGATTTTCTGGTTGTGGCAGTTTTATTTGAAACTCTCGATATTTTGCTGTATCTACTTGTATCCCAGAAAACCAAAGGTGCAAACCTACTCGACACACGTCTTGTTGGGGCTCGGCCTAGTCCACTCAATGGGATAGTTTACTGTAATTTTTCTCTCGTGAAACGTGATTTTGGTTTTCAGTTATTGTCGATCCGTGTATCGGAGACTTTGAGACTCGTGCGTGACACATGTTAGATGGTGAGTGTGAACATTATGTCAAGAGCTAGAAGCACCGCCTTTCGTGATTTTGGGACTTTGATCGGTTTGCATGATCGACGCAACCTTGAATGATCTTTTAAATCAGTGCTTAGCAACAACCAATCATAATGTAGAGAATATAGTATAAGAGAGTGATTTCTTGCAAGTTATGCTCTTTACACACCCGTTGTAAATGGGTGAATACGAGAATGGATTAAAACAGTTTGATTGAGTCTAGTTCGTCAGAATTGTATCCCGAGTAAACGGGGCAAAGTTTACGAAACGTGCAGCTTGAACGAACATTTGAATTAAACGTGATTTATAAACAATATTGTTTGTCGTGAATTAACTGAAATGTCTACAATGACATTGGAATAATGCATAAATAAGTGGTTCGAATGATGCAAGTGAACCAGCTTCATCTTCTGTTGCGTATTTGGCAGCCAATAACAGTTTAAAGGGGGCAAGTTTCTAAAGAAACTGTGGTGCTGCGTCGGTGGGAGAGTATAGCAGGTAATTTAGTGTTAACAACTGAGTTGAAAACGTAAATTGGCCACCGTAAAGAGTGAAAAAGCTGACGTTTCGAGTGTTAGCCCTTCGTCAGAGCGATCGCAGCTTTGGGTTTATACATAACGCGTGATTAACGCCAAAATTAAAATGCAAAGCATAAATTTTACGTGACACGTGGATTTTTATCAAATTCGTGCGTGAAAGCAAAGAGTGAAATCTAATTCCTTACAGACCTAATGATATTGAGGTTTCAAGAAAAACGAGTCACCTTTGAGACAAATAAAGGAGAAGATAGAAGACAATTGATTCGTGAAATTTGTTTTCAGTTTACCGTGAAACGTAAATTGCGTAAAAAAACTTGAAAAGTTCTAATTTTTAGACGTGAATTCAAGTTGCTAAGCCTCTGATCATCACAAAGCAATTTAATATCAGCGTAGTCAAATTCAAATTAAGAAAGGACCCTCGAAGGTGAACTTCAATTATAGAAATTCCAATTAGGCCGGGAGAAACTAGATAAAGGGGGTAAGTTTCTTAGGGAAACTGTTGTTCTGCGTCGGTGGGAGAGTATAACTGGGTAATTTAGTCTTTATCAACTGAGTTGATAACGTAAATTGGCCACCTTAGAGAGTTTGAAGGCTAACGTTCCGAGCGTTAGCCCTCCTCAGAGCGATTGGAGAAATTGTCGGTTGTGTGTGGAGTTATATGCGGAAATGGAGCTACGCTACGTGGTAATACGGTGACGAAAAAACAAGAATAGATTAGTTGAATGAAAAGCGCTCGTTAATACCGTGGACATAAAGAGTGCCGATTTGAAAGGATAACTTTTGTTTTAGAGTTTTGCGGCTTTCCGAACTGCCTAGATGTAAGGAAAGGCCGCAAACTGCTCTATGCTGCATAGAATTATTAGGGAGATTAAAGTGTCTAACGACTGGTTTGGATGCGTCCTTCTCATTTCTTTCTACGTCTCGAAGGTGTTCTCAGAATCGGTCACCTGATCGTGTTTAACCAATGTAAAAATTTTTGCAATAAACGCAAGTAGTTGACATTGTCGGAGGTGCACATGAAGTGATCCCTAGGTGATCGTAATGGATCTTTTGGGTCTCGACATTTTCTCTACGTTATGAATGAAAGGACAAGTTTTGCATCGTAAGCGAGCGCATTTGAAAGTTCCAGATTGGTCATTGGTTTGAAATGAACTTCTGACCAAAAAGTTGCCTACGTTTTTGTCACGTTTGAATGAAATTGATGAAGGTTGCGAAAAAATAGTACCAATCTCTCAATCGTTTTGAAGTGATTTAAAGCTTTTGAGAATGAAAGATTTAACTGCGTGGTTGTGAGGGTTAAAAATGTGAGAGTGAATGGAATGCGATCAGCATTTTCCTTCTCAGCCGTTTGTACTAGTGCTGACTGTCGATCAATTTGTTGGGTGTGGTGGTGACCCACTTGAACGACAGAAACAGGATAGCCACGTTTTTCGAAAAACTAGCACATTGCTCCTGTTTTTTCGGAAAAATCAGAGTCGTCACTACATAAACGACGAAGTCTGAGAAACTGTGAAATAGGTATGGAGTTCTTGACGTGTGATGGATGCGCAGATGAATATAGCAAGTAACTATGTGAATAAAGAAACTTTAGAATCGCTGACAAAAGGAATTTTTAGTCTGACCTAACACCCCCGATACAAAAAATATAAACAAAAAATATGTTCTTTTCGCGCACGGTTTTTTCAACTCAATGGTTCCATAACTGAATACATTTCTCAGTATTTTATTAGAGCTCGTAAATTTTAAAGCGGCACCAATCAAAATATGAGTGTTCATTTAGGATGTGTGAAAAGCAATTTAAAATTGGGCCATTAGCAGTTAGGAAGATAATTGTCAGTTGACACGTAGAATCGAAAAATTCGGGAATCGAGGAAAAGTGCTTGATGGTATGCCGGTCGAAATACAGGACGCTTTTTCCAAAAGCGTTTCTGCTCTGTTATTTTTATGTGCCAAACAAACAAACAAGAATCTTTTAGGGGAAAAAATACCGTATTTTATTAACTTTCGTTCTTTACTTTTCACCCAGAATCACTTCGATAGATATTTTTTTGAGTATAATGACTCAGATACTTTAAAAATTCCAACCGTCTTTTTGATAGACTGTCGGTCGCAGTCAACATTGAATGAGCATTTAACAGAATTGCACGAAGTACAACATCAAGCAAGAAAATCTGGTTGCTGCTGAAAATTTAACGCATCCAATGGCAACCCGTTTAGCTATGCATGCATGAAAGATCCCCGCTGAAATTGATCCAAACAAATGGAAACTCAGGCCGCTTAAGAATCTAATTGATTTTAAATCCCCGTGTCTATGTTCAGTGACTTTCTTCACTCATTTTCGAAGAGAGGTGAAGCTATAATTGGAAGCAAAGAAAAGTTGTTTCGCAAGAGAGAAAAGTAAGTTTGACTATAACTGAAGCAGAACTTATTACTCAGGTTGGAACAACCTTAACAAGTATTAGAACTAATAAATCAATTAGATTCTTAAGCGGCCTGAGTTTCCATTTGTTTGGATCAATTTCAGCGGGGATCTTTCATGCATGCATAGCTAAACGGGTTGCCATTGGATGCGTTAAATTTTCAGCAGCAACCAGATTTTCTTGCTTGATGTTGTACTTCGTGCAATTCTGTTAAATGCTCATTTAATGTTGACTGCCACCGACAGTCTATCAAAAAGACGGTTGGAATTTTTAAAGTATCTGAGTCATTATAGTTCATAGTCAACCTCGAATGAAAGAAGACAACATTCTTGTTCTAGCGTCGAGTTTAAACAAACAATCTTCTTCTTTCGCCCAAGGTACAGCAAATAGACTATCTGGAAAGCTCAATCAGAATTAATCGTAAAAAGGTACTGCTGTCATATTTTATAGCTTTGAAAGCGCTGTTTTGATTTTTTACCTGAACAGCGAATAATCGTACTACGTAGTTCCGTATTTAATTTAAACGTTTCTGCGTCTTATCAAGAGCTTTCCCATAGGAAACTTCCTACCATGCGTGTAGAAATACAGCCATTTTCAAAACTCATCAAAACCGTCCAGCATTTTTTTTTGGAAAACGCTAATACCCACTAAAAGTAAAGAGAGACGTTGTTAATATGTTTCAACTAATAATAAATTACATTAGTCTTTCTCTGCCCGATTACCAAGCTTTAACTTTACATTCCATATTTCTATGTATAAACCTGCGTTGATCTGAAGATTAATTTCACTTCTTGAATCTTTTCAATGACCATTCAAGTTTGCGTCGCAATTTTCCATCAAATTTCTTTCAAATTTGAACTGTTAATGATCAATTAAATTGAAAGGCTGAACTGTGGTAACACCACTCTTCTTCGTTTACATTCCACGCCGATGCAAAAATTGAGTTTTCTATCAAAAGCTCGGCGGGAGACCAGCTCTCTCGAAAACCAGTCAAGCCTTTTTAAAAGAGAACCACTGTGAATCGCAAATCGAAATAAATTCTCAGGCTGGTTCGAGCTTAAAAGGAACTCTTAGCGATAAAATTTTTCGCCGGATGGAAAACAGCTTTCACTTCAACAAGAAAAACTTCAAGTTTTCGTGAAGTCAAATCAGGTATTTGTTGAAATACAATCATTCCAACGAAATAGACACGGTATTTTTATTTCTTTATTGAATTTCTTCCACTCCTACGTCAGCTTTATTGTTGGTTATTCTACCAACTATTGCGAAATGCCTAATCCAGTCGCAAAGAGGTTTACTGTTTTAAACAATTTGCTCTGCGATCTCAGTTATTTTAATTTCGCTTTAATCGGACAATTTGACGTGAGCTTTCTCGCGAACTCAATATTTAGGATTTTGCATGATTAAGTAGCTAGTTTGACACGCTTTGTTCCGAAAATTTCCCCTGGACTGGCTGGGAAGGGAAAAATTGTTTAATCAAGAGCGTTCAATATACGAGGATGTTCTTCAGGTAGCTGAAGGGTTCTTTATTCCTGTTCGTTCCTTATGTAAGGGTAGAGAAACTCGTACCTACCCAACTTTTAGCTATATCAGGGTTACACCATAATACTAAGAATTAATCTTCGACCGCTTGTCATAGTCTTCTGATATATTGTTCATTCCGACCACGCTCAATGTGAAAATTTTTTTTTAGGATGAGTCAGTCAGTCTTCTAGTATTCGCATCCTGATACAATCTTAACATGTGCACACTGAAATTTGGGGTTTTACAAAAATAATCTGTGCTACGCCAGGTACGAAAAAGCACTTAAAAAAAAAACACCTTTTAAATATGGTCAAAAAATGCGTGGAAACGTATTCCTCATCTAATGCAGCAGCACAATACCCCGAGGAAAGGGTAAACTAACCTGACTGGACTACTAATCACAAAGAAAAATCAGTGATTATAGATGATATTTTACAGGGAGTTGGAAAACCAAAATCTCAACAAATATAAAAAGGAAGTAGTCAAGCATAAGACTGATCGACCTAGAATGACTTGATTTTTCCGCGAAACGTTGAAATAATTCTAAACTCCCATCATACCACGCGAACGTCTTCAATGTGCCATCAGAATATTAATTTCTGACCAATTCGTTCCCACGTCACTCAAACGTTATAAATTACATTATTTGTTATGGTTCACAGAAACTGAAATGGATGTAACAAGCTTGTGGTTGATAATCATGATGTCATCCCTCGCATTTACTAAACCTGCCGAAGGTTTACCAAAAGGTAGGCCAACTTTTAATTGCGCTATGAATTCTGGGACATATTTTCCCAACTATTGTTTCATGAAAAATGGTCTGCACGTCAAATGGCCAGGGAGGGGGAAGGGTTCACAGTATGTCATAGCCTGGGTACGTAACAGAGTGTGAGTTACTTTAAGTGTGAATGGGGGGGGGGGGGGGAAGGGGGAAGAGGGACAAGTTTACCAGATGAATATCCCCCCTCCTCCCAACAACGCCCTTAGTAATCCTCAGTGTGACGGCTGTATTGAGCAGTTTTGAGGCATCTACTAACGTAAGCTACGATTTGGTTTTTTGCCTCGTTAGATTTTTTCAGTCGATAATTTTATATTCACCTAAAACTATAAAATGTGAAAACGCGCGAGCCAAAGTTCAATATCAGTAAAAATTGCTAAAGCTGTTTAATTAAAAAAAAAAAAGTCTCTTAGATGTGGTAGATTACGATAGGGACCTTCAGTAAACCATGACGGCGACGGCAAGGAAAACGTGGCAAAACAAAAGATCTAATGGGCAGAACAATAGCTCAGTACGTGCGTTTTAAAACTTTGTACATTTCTTACATAACAATGTGAAACCACTACAATTTGCGTCGTCTGCGAACGGAAAGCGCGACGTCAAATTATTTTGATTTTAATTTGGAATCTTTCTAACTGAAAAAGGAAATTCCTTTTTCTAATCAACGTCTTCCTTGGCGTTGCCTTGCTGACTGCTCAAGATCCCAATAAATTTGAAGAAAGTCGCACTGTGCTTCCACAATGTCAAATCTCTTGTCCATAGACAAACAAGGACGTTTGATACCTTAACAAATGAAGTAATACTTTATTGAAAAACACTGACTTATCCCAACAGACTGCTCCGAAGTTACCGAATCCCGAAATGGCTTGTACCGCATCGACCCCGATGGGAAAGGCGCGATCAAGGTGTTTTGCGACATGAAAACAGATGGAGGTGGTTGGACAGTTTTCCAGAGAAGGATCAACAACAAGGAGGACTTCTCTCGGAATTGGACCGAGTACAGAAACGGTTTTGGTAGGCTGGGAAGGAGGACAAGTTTCTGGCTTGGAAATGAAAACCTCCATCGATTGACAGTCAATCGTACGGTTGCTTTACGAGTGGAGCTGGAGGCCTGGGATCACCCCCACAAAACGTTTACTACCACGTATCAGAAATTTAATGTTAGTGACGAAGCCTCCCTGTACCAAATAACATTAAGCAAGGGGAAAGGCTCTGCTGGTGATGCTCTCCGTCCGCACAGGTCCATGTACTTCTCCACCAAAGACAAGGACAATGATAAGTCTAAGAGCAACTGTGCCGAGCGCTTTAAGGGAGGATGGTGGTACAAAAGTTGCCTTCACTGCAATCTGAATGGGGAGTACATAAACCGAGAAGATAGAGCCCCCCATCACTTTGGTATCGTTTGGCGGAAGAAGAAGCTGAGGAAAGAAACTTCTCTGAAGTTCAGTGAAATGAAGTTAAAGCCGCTAAAGTGAGTGGTCTGGGGAGAGAGTTTAAAGTAACTTACAGAGATTCTTTACAGGATAATAATGAGAAATAACAGTTTAGTTATAATAACTGGTAAATATATAGTCATGTAACGGCCAATATTTACAAGGGTTATATAAACACGCTACTCCATTGAGTGTAAAATGGCTGCTGGTGAAATAAAGGTTATCTAAGGTGTGACGAAAGTCTACGAGGGATTTTTAGGTAGATAATTACATAAATAAACCAAATCGGATCGCATTCTCAAAAAATTTAATACGTTGACCGATGGAAACCTCCGATACAAAACTGAAAATCCATGGTTAACGAGACAAAAAAAAACTGCATTTATGTAGTATTGGGATATCTGAAGGTTTTTTGACTCATCACTGACCAATTGTCAAATCTTTACTCACGTAAAACTGATAAACTGGTCATCAGTAATTATTTGTGTTTAAAAAGCGAATATTTTTTGGAGCTCGAAGAGAGAAAGAGAAGTAACGGAAAAAACGGCTACTTTCTATTCGGTCCGGGCCACTCACATATGTAGAGCGAAAAGCGTAAATTGAAACTCGGAAAATCTTATTGTTAACCTCGAACTGAGCTGTCAATCCCTGATAAACATGGTCAACCCTCAAACTCTGTGGCGTCACATGAAAATGATAATCCGAGGCTTCAAAGTTGACCGTAGCCAAAATAAACAATATTGGATTTAATTTCTTGCCCGAGTCTCATAGATGAATTGACACTGTGTTTTACTCAAAGAAAATGTAAGTTCAAAGCGCAACTGATGCAAACAAACTAAAGACCTAAAAAGATTTCATTGATGTGAAAATTTCGAGTCACGACACACGGCTCCTAGCGCACCGATAACTTTCTGCTCCCTACAAAATGCAAAATGTTCGTTCTGTCTCTGTGAGGGTATAGTTTACACAATATCTATAAAATATATGTCTCTGATAAGTGACTTCAGTGCGACAATAATTAGCCGAAGGCCAATCATAACACCTTCCCAACACAGGGACAGTTTGCTTCCATCTTCTAGGAATAACTAGGAAGCCACCTTCGAAAAGATTTTCTAAAGGAAGGAAGAAGACTGACTCCGAATCAAAGACAGAGTTTTTCTTGGTAGATATTAAGCCGGTTCATTTGTTTCTTAATTTGCTGCTTTCTCTGTTGATTTGAACGATGCGGATGAGTGCTTTTCCTCGCAAATAGGCTGCACAGTAGGTTGGTCATCTTTTACCACCAATTGTAGCCTTGTTTTAATCTATGTGAACTGCCATTAGTGATCTCTTCTCTTCTGTCTGGTTCTTGGAACGCGCACAAAAGGAGTTCAAGATTCTGTACATCGCACGAATACTCACAACGTTTATTCGGAACAATAGAGAGACAACAGCCACGACCAGTACCAGCAAAAAACACGTGGGTACTAAGCCGAGAATTACGAGCTCAACCACTTGCAAAACATTCCACCAGTGTCGAAAGGCCTTGTCGTCGATTGAAACACCCAACGACACAAACGAAGCAAAGAACACGTTCACAGATCCCAAAACAACAATAAAAGCCAGTGAAATGGTCTCAATTACGTTTGCAATACCATCACGAAATGGCAGAGTTAAAGTGTGGTGAATAAGAAACAAAACACTTAGCAAATTCATAATGACGACTCGAGGCAATGGGTCGCTGACGAATGACTTCAGCGCAGCAAGAATCAGTCGACGGCCAATCATGACACTTTCCCAACAGAGGCACAGTTTACTTCCTTCGTCAGGTCTTTTAAAGGAGTCATAGAGAACTATTTCCAGATACCTTTTTGAATCTTGCCTCGGAGGTGCAATTTCAGGGACTGTGCCTCTCAACGTTGCACGCAACACACCATAAGACCAATAGAATAGCAGTGGCAGAGGCAAAAAACAAGCCACAATGAAAGTCTTCACGGAGATAGTGTCATCGTATAGCTTACAAGAGCCCCAAAGGAGGACAAACAAAAAAGGTACCACGTAACCACAAACAAATCCCGTCAAAAGACGCTGCCACCGTTGAAAACAAACAATGCTACCATCAAAAAACAAACGCTTCTCCCCACCAATATCAACACAACGCAACAAACTGAAGCTTTTGGTTGCTATGATTGTATACCCTAGCAAAGTAGCTTGCAAGATGCCACCTATATATGGACCAGGAGATGGATTCCCTTTGCCACGGAGCTTCTGAAAACCACAAAGCACGCAATACAAAGCACATATTACAAGCAACGTGCAAACAACGTGAGATTCTAACAATAGCTGCTCTGTTACCACCGAGAGACCAGTAAATGGACAATTGAATCCCTGAAGAGAACCAGATCTGAAGTTGAACACACCAACTATTGGTTCAATGATTTTGTCTTTTATAGCCAACTGGGATGAGCCAGAGATAAGAACAAGATTTGCTGCTTGATAAAAGTAGAAAAGAATCTTCAGATATCCTTTCTCGAAGATGACCTTCTGGCCCACGGGCTCTTTCCGCTTGAACCACAAGATCTGACGCTTAATCCAAGGTACCACCGGAGGCCTAAACGTTAAGTACAAAGCCAAGAGTGATACATAAACTAAAGCTATGGCCCAGTACCAATAAATATTGCACGGGTCTAATGGTATGCATTCTGTAGAGTAAAGAGTCCTTGTGTAGTTGTCTTTACACTTCCCACACAATTGGCCAGACCGGTTTCCTTGACAACTGTTATATTCAGGAAAGTCTTCTTCCGTCGGCTGGCTACAATACCCCATAGGACACATGGTGAACCTTAGCAGCGAAGAGTTTCGCTGCTCTTTGAAGCCCCAAAAGTCACGTTTGGCGACTATATGTTTAGTACAGTTTGCACCAAATGGGCAAGGATGACACTGAAATGGTGAAACAAACTGGGTTCCTCTGGCTCGACCACGTTGCAGACTATAGGAATTTCCCTCACAAACAGAGCATCTCAATTGAATACCAGAGACTCCACCATGACGATGAGACGCGCAAGGTCGGTCTGGAGTGGACAGGATACCAGGCATACAATTAATATTAATTTTACTTCCAACAGGACAAATAAACTCCACTGGGAAGCTGTCGTTTCCAAGCATTACCTTACCACTGATGCTGGTCGCCATCATCAAACCTTTATCACGACTGTATGCCTTGCTTTCCACTGTTGTGTTGGACATAACCAGAGTTTCTATATCAACTACGTCAATAAGTGAAGAATGGTCAGAGTGATACATTCCGTTGATTAATCGTGGCTTGTTTCCGGTTTGCTTATAAATGCTGTCTAGTATCGTCAAATTGTTTGTTTTCAGCGCGTATACATGATCACCGTAACGTTGGGCGAAATTGTCAAAAAAATGACAATTCCGAATTTTTGTCTTGCAGTTAGCTAAGTACACAGCTCCACCACTAATCACTGCTATATTACTTTTAAATGTTGTGTTCTGAATGATCGCATATGATCCTTGTTGCCATTGTTCCGGTTTGCATTTCATATAATCCGAAATAACAAGGGCCCCTCCAAATGATCCACTTAAAGGGAAATTACCCACAAATGACGAATCTAGGATTTCAACGTTTTTCACATTGTGAAATATCGCCAAGGCATTTGCTAAGTTATTTGCAAAGCTACAATTAAGTATTTTTAAGGATGAGCTGGATCCAACAATGGTACATCCGCCTAACAAACCCCTACTCCGTTCGATTATTACTTTCTCGATAATAACGCTACTTTGATCGATCACGTTTACATAAATGGCACCACCTGCAATTGCTGCGGTGTTGTTGGTAAATATTGACCCACGGATTATAACACCAATGTTGCTGTGCATTTGTTGAGATTTATCACCAGTAACTGGCTTGACTTGGATGGCTCCACCTTTCCCAACAGGAGCCTCGTTAGATATAAAGAAGCTGTTGCTTATAGTAACAACACCAAGATTTCCTCCATCATAAACGATGCTTAGCGCTCCACCATAAAGCGCGCTGCAATTGTTAAATCTTACATTTCTAACTACAACCTCTAAATCATTGTCTTTCTTTTCATTTTCGTTTTTGAAATAATTGGAAATAGAGGAGATGACACGGAGATCTACTGCTCCTCCATTTCCTTTCACAGCCGTGTTACCTGTAAAAGTACTGCTTGTTAAAGTACACCTGACTCTAGCGCATTCAGTTTCGATAGCTCCGCCATTATCTTGATTAACGGTATTGTTGATAAATGATGAGTTTGATATTTTCAGGTCACATTCACCAGATCCCTTTAAGGATACAACCCCTCCATATCTTGCCGATCGGTGACGGTTGAAACGTGAATTAGAGATTTGCAATAAAATGTTGGTTGCAGACACATTTAGCGTTCTTGCATTTTGAGCTGTTAAGTTGCTTGAGTTGATAGAAATACTCACATTTTGGCAATTGAAGGTAAACTCACTGTTCCTCTGATGATCAATCAATTTTTCCTTTATCGGTAATGGTCGGTTGTTTATGGATTTCACCTCATGGTATTGAAAGTATTGATCACCATTTTTGAACCGGAGGTAAATGAGGCCTTTTGAGTTGTACGTGTTCCCGGAAAATGTTACAGTTTCCACAACGATAAAACAGTTTACAGTCTTTTTGTTATCTGGAGATTCAGTGAAGGAAATGAAATTTCCGCCTTTGGCAATGTTGTTTTCGGACATAGTACAATTCTTTAAAATTAAGTTTTGTTGTATAATTGGAGATCCAATCCTTGAATCCGTGACAAAAATTGAGATGCATTCCATGTTTTTAACAAACTTTGAATCGGTAATAACAATATCAGACACCACTCTTCTGTTTATCACAAACTTCACGCCATGTTTGCTGCCAACGAATTGGCAGTCATAAATGTTAGCGGAAGAGTCTTGAAAGTACACCAAGCTGTCATTTACGAATAGCCCTGATAGTGTGACATTTATCTGCATGGCGTTTCCGGAGCCGTCGAATGTCAAACTTGCCCCCTCAGAGCATCTTATATGCGGAGGCGTGGGTCCAATTCCTACTAAGGCAAGGCTTTTATTGATATAAAGCCCCGGATGTTGTGTTGATTGACAGTTGTAGGGATCTTGGTCAGTGTTGATACCATCCAGGTAAATTATATCCCCGTCTGAAGCCAAAGACACTGCCCTCCAAATGGTTTTACATGGTTCTGTTTGATCACATGACCAGCTGTCATTCCCTGTTGCGCGCGAAGTATAAAAGTTGGTTGCTTTAGAGACGCGACCTGTGGGAATAAAGATGCCATCTTATTCCACATGCAGTGTTATGCTTAAAAGCCTTATATCTCTATGTTTAAAAGACAGACTGAAATCCAATGTTTGAAAAGATAAGATCGAAGTGGTATTACTAGTCTCAAACCCTTTTTTGAATTTGTTTCGTCAGTCTCAAAGGTTGACACCAGGCTAGTATGTGGACTTAAGCTTTCAGCCGTTTTTTTTTTTCGGGGGAAATTATGACTAGATTTTCTTCACCAGCTTTTAAAAGCTTTTGGGGATGTGTCTGTGAGATCTTAGAAAATATCTTCTTACCTAGAGACACAAGGGTCTATACTTCTACCAAACAAGACCTGGTCATTCCAGCACAAGAATTGTGTTTCATAAGAAAACATACCTTGAACAATGGCACTTAGCAAGAAGTAAAGAATAATGCGGTGCATGCAATTCCAGTTCATTCTTAACAATTTTCAGCGTGTAGTTTTGTTTCGTTGATAGAGGTACATAGCCATCGGTAAAGTTGATATGAATAAAAATGCCACTATAAACAGCAGAAGAACTGCAGGACCCTGCAGGTACAGAACAGAGAATTGAAATGTGCACACCTTAAAAGACATTCCACAGAGGCTAAAGAGCGGCACGCGCATGGAACAGCTAGCCATTGAAAGGGAAAAAAAAGTGGAGTGAAATAAGATGGTGTTTATTGATCAGGGCCGGATTGTTCGTAGTCGGGTTAATATAACCCAAGGTTAGTGTAAAATCTGATTTCAGATCTGAAAGCTTTAAAAGAAAAATCAGTAAAATGTTTTGTTTAAAATTTGATAATTGGATGCTCTAAAAGGAATAGAAAAAGTTATCCTATGAAGGCTTTTGAACAAAGGAACAAAGAAACTCAGAATAAAATTTAACCATGGGTTAGCGCTGATCGGCCTTGGAAAAACTTGGCCTAGTATCGTTATAAAACGTAAGTGGACACTTAAGCCAAATGCAACCTGTTCCATCCTGTTCCAAGTTCTCGATCAGTGGATAAAAGGGGGAACATTTCCTACGAAACTGTGGCGCTGCGTCGCTCGGGGCATTACAGGATAATCGTGTTTCATCGATTAAGTTTTGTTATGTGAATTTTTCACCGTAAACAGTGTCAACCATATCACCTCAATCGATAAAACCAAAATATATCGATTAGTGGAGGCGAGTGAAACAACAGTTTAGTGACAAACAGTGGTTGTTCCTGTCAGGGAAACTACTACGCACACTTACTTTTGTGCTGATTTTCGCTGACCGAGACTCCCTACCAGGTAAATGTAGCTGATAAGGAATAAGTAGCGAACAAGGTGATTTTGCCTGCCGTCGGATTAACAATGATGAAAGACTGAAAACAAACTAATTCTTCGGTATTATTTGCGTTTTTAAGTTGTATTCCGTAAGTGTCACTTTCAGGGCTTTTTATAATTTTTTTTATGAAACTTTAATTTGTTGAAAAGAAAATCTCCTTAAAAGATGGCAAAAACGTGTTCTTTGAAATTACATTGGTGCAAGCATGTAGTGCAATTGGGATTTTTAGCCCAAGTGTTTATTTTGTAAGACATATTAATGCCATCGGATGTAATGCCTACTGAGAGAATATTTCTGAAAGGTCTATAGACGTCTGCCAACGGATGGAATGCCCACTGAGGGTATATTTCTGAAAGATCTCTGGTCGTCTGTATGACCTAAGGGTGCCTCAAGTGTCTGGGTTATCATGCTGATGATTGATTTTTGCATAGTAATATTTGTGCATTATCGGTCCTTGTGCGGAACAATTTTCCAAATTATCCTCAGTGAAATGTAATTTTAATTAAAAGCATGTCCAGAGGAAAAAACATAAAGAAAGATTAATTCCGGTATACCTTACTATTGTCCTAAGCCGGTCGGGCTTTCTTACATTACCAACAGGCATTTCAAATTGTAAAGTCGGTTACACACTTGGCGATTTTATAAGCCGATCGGCGCGAAGTTGATCGCCGGCGAAAATCGCCGTTATCTGGCATGATTTTCAACGCCGATCACGGCGATCGGCGAACAACGCCATCGCTACAGCAGGCACACTTGGGTTATTTCGTCGATCGCCGTGGTCGGTGAAAATCGCTAAGTGTATGTGTCGCCGGCAAGTAACTTATCAATCACATGCCAGGAGATCTCCTATGGATACAACCTGGGAGTTCCAGGCGACAGGTTGCCGCTGGGAAAACAATTGGAGCGGATGTAGTGTATTGCGTTACATAAGGTCACATAGCGTCACTACTGTAAGGAACTTTCAGTCGTGCCGTAAATCTACTCTCCTAAGTGAAAGTAAAATAACTGATTACGAGTATTGTACGCTAAATATATTTTCTTAATTATTGAACAAAAGACAGTTGAATCAGAGGAATGAGAGAGATCACTTGACCAATGACTACTCTACAGCGGATGTAAGGTAAGGGATGCAAATTTCGATCACTTTTCAGATAAAAATTAAAAAAAAAAAAAAAAAAAAACTCATATGAATTTTGTTCTTTTCGGCCTGAGGAAGATAAGAAATTGAGAAATTGAATAGTAACGCGCAACCGTAGCAATAATTTTTTCGTCAGACACGTTTAAAAAAAACCATACAGATGGTCCGATAGGTGGAGGGGGGGGGGGGGGGGAGGTGTCTGAACTCCCTTGAACCCGGACGCCACTCATCAGACAATACAATTTTCCTTACCCAATAATAGGAAAATGTGTGGAGATATCTCTTTTATATACTGAGTATACATGTTGTTTATATTCACGTACTCTGTAATAATCTTCAATGCTACAATACGGGTGAATAGACGCATTATAGTTTTGATCACGACTTTTGGTTCAAATATCATACCGTGAGCTACTGAAGAGACACAGATATCCCTACAGAACCTCACCTTGAACGATGAAACACATCAGGAAGAGAACTGTAAATCGGTTATTGGATTCCTCAGCGTTTTTGTTAATATTTCTTAAGATGACAATGGATGGATGGCGAAATTCAGCAATGTTTACTTCTTCATTGGAGCTCGTGTAATTAGTTAACTGTGGTCATGTGCGCTCCACAAAAGTTCTACACGTGATTACACTCCCACTCCCGTGTCAGTGCACGCACGGACACATGAGACGCGATCAACACGGCTCCTCGAGGTAAAGAAATTGGTAAACAAATAAGTAGATAAATAAATAAACAAACAAACAAATAATAACTTTATCTTAGGTCTGGTCGAGGGCCCTGAGATAATTCGATATTCAGGACGAAAGAACAAACCTACTTCAGGGAACGCGTCATCTGGAGATAACGGGAATATTTGGGGTTATCCTGGATCGAGACTCATGGGAATATTCCTCAAACATCTAAATTTAAAAAACGCCAAGCTAGTCCAAAGTGTAGAAACCATGCACTGCTTCTAAGAAAACTAACCAATCACCACCACTGGATAGTTCGTCATCGGATCACCGAATAGTCGCAGCTTAGTCGAGTGTCTGAAGGATCACAGTACTCTTCTGGATGATCATAAGACCGGGCTGTGATTGAGGACGTCAGACAAAGGGTCAAGTGCGGACTCAAGTGTGATTTAACAAATATTTCGCGAAATAGGCATCTTTAATCCGACGGAATTGGTGGAACAAGGTCTGAGTTACGTGGGGAATGTCATGGAAGTAAGTACTTCGTTAAAAAATTATCACCCCTGTAGTGATTTTGTGGTAAACCAATTTTTTATAAATATTGTTGGATTGCTATCAACGAAACTTTCTGAATTTTCACTCCCCAAAATTTAGAATCGTTTAGATGATTAAGAGAAATTTTCTTGGTCGGAAATTTGTAAGCAGTAGAATCGCGTCATTATCTCATGCTATAAGACTGAAATGTTGATCACGCTGTGGCGTGAAAACATCATGCGGACATCACACCTTAAACAACAACCAGGCGGTATGCGCACTCCGATTGCGTTGCATTATGGTAGCGTTATTTTCAATATGGCGGTGAAAGTGGCAGAAACCGGCTGATTTTGACTGAACATTCCGTAAAAAAGTTGGGGTGTTCCTTTTTCCTTTCACCATGGATAATAAAATTTGATTTATTCTGAATGCGTAGAATTATTTTTTGTACGCATTTGTCGCGTATTCAACGGTTCTCAAGGACAAACACAATCACTGTTTTTTAGTATGTAAGTTGAGACTGGTTTTCGAAAGTGTCAAATTTGATGTGCGTCGTAGTTTGAAGCTTTTCAAGGATTCGGATGGCTGCTTTGATCTTTCTCTTACAGCTCTGACCAAAAGCTCTTAAACGTTCTCCAACAGTACTCGTGTTTTATGGATTTTAACTGCTAGTGTTTGAGCGAAAAGGCCTATTGTTGTGTGTAGTGTACTGCGTTACATGGCGTTACTATTGCAAGGACATTTCCTATGTATACTCAATCGTGTTGTAAATCTACTTTCTTCAGTAAAATCAAATTAAATGATCGTCGTACTGTATGCGAAATCTACTATCTTGATCACTGAATGAAGGACAATTGAATTGGCAATGAAAGGAGTCACTTGACAAATCAGTAACTCTACATTGCGCAAGGCGACACGCTAGATAAGCCGGAAAGCAAAAGACAGTCGACCATTTCCTTTGCGATGTCATATCAGGGTTAGTTTTAAGGTGTCATTTCCCCATCTGTAAGTTCTCAGAGTTTGGCAAAACAGGATGAGATTGTGTTACAAAAGGCAATATTTTCTTCTGCGTAATTTATTTTTGTTATTAAGTATTCTATCTCTCTCGCAGAAAATAAATCCAGAGATACGCTTCTCAAAACCTTCATCTAGGTATCCTCTAGTCTTTAAGCGTATTTCGAATCTTTTTTAATCTTGTCAGTTGCCCTCTGAAAACGAAGTCGTCGTGGTGGAATGATAGGAGTCGCGCAGGCCCGTAAACACTTTTTAACTTTCGAAGGAACGGCATTAAACAGTGAATCTCCATTGCATTCCACGTACGCTATTCTCGCTGCCTTCAAAAATATTCTCTTCTGTTACGACAGTAATGCAACGCAATAGCGCGGACAGCGTCTAAACAATAACAGAGTAACAGAAGTAACATCTTATTTTGAACTGTCAAAGTCAATCACGGACGAGGAGACTGGACACTCATCTATCCCATCATGCCTATAGGGTTCATTTTAAAAATATAGTTTCAATGGCGTAGTGATCGAAGGGTTTCTTTGTAACGTTTCAGGTAATTTGAGGCTGTAAATAGTTTTCATTTTTACTACGAGACGCGTTTGATCGGCTAACTGATATCATTTGTCTCGCAAGTCTGAGTTGGATACGCTTACAGATGCATTCAAGCCAACATTCGTTCGCATATCGCGTACCGTATGCCTGCGGAGTGCAAGTTAACATTTATCAGGAGCAGAAGTTGGTAAACGTGTGGAACAGAACTTGCTACTTCTGTTAAGAAAAAACTGGTTAACCTATAAATCGAGAGGGATTATACGTTTTGGTTTGATTCTACAGCGCAAGTTAATGGATTTTTATTTCATATTTTGCCCGCCTCACATAAAATTTATCTAATCTTATGTTCAGAACTAGCTAATTAAGGGACTCGAACACCGAGCCTTTCAGCTAACTCGTTCACTCGTAAGTTTATCACAGCATTCAAAATCACATGTTGGATGTCTTTTAAAATAAGATTAAAGTTTATGATCTTGGAAACAGAATCAGCTCAAAAGTAGTTAAAAAAGTAATGTGTTATCATTTTTCTCTTAGCTCATAGATGTTCAATATCTTAAGAGGGGTAAACAAAGTAAAAACAGAGAATGGGCAACACTGGATCAGGAAAACATAAGGATGTGCACAGCTCAGATTCTACATTAGAATTTGAAACTGGCAAGAAGATGTTCCCAAGTGGACAGGAAGCCAAAATGGTTTCATCAGGTGTGTATCTATACATGTTGGGAGTTGACCCTTTCATTCCAAGATTTCATTAGCAATTCTCCATACTGTTTACCATATAATTCTTTTTATTTTAGTTGGGAGAATGTGGTATAGAATCAACTAATAATCCCCTCAGTGATCTTTTTCTCAATTCTCATCACTTATATGCTTGATATTGTTTCAATATAGTGAGGGGAATTTCTGTCTTGGTCACTCATGGGAGTTAAAAGGTTAAACCCTGTACAACAAGAAACTCTCTTTATCAGATAACCTTGATAACCTTGCAAGCTGCAGGTTCCTCTTAAACTAATCAGGAAGGAGAGTCAACTGTCTGCAAGATACATTACTGCTTACTGCTTGTTTACAGTTTACTTGCTAATGATGCTTTCCTGTGGGATTTTGCAGTGGATATTCAGCTGTAATTCTCAGTAACAAGTATTGTTATTGTCATGAACTTGTATTAGTGAATTTTTTGTTGAAATCCAAAGTATTTGTACCAAGGGAAAATTAATCTGAGGAGACCAGTAATTGGATGAAACAGTTGTACTGTCAAACCTCTTCCCAAAAATCATCTTTGGGATGGATGGTAGCCTCTTTTTTATCTTTACTGAAAAGTTCAATTTATCTTTTATCATATTTTATGTTAGCAAAAGAGCGCGAATTTGATGAAAGTGACTATGATTTTGATGATGACCTCATGGAACCAGAGCCTCCGCTGAAGAGGACTGTGCCAACAGTATTTGGTTGGGAACATGGTGGCCGGGAAGTTTTACTCTCAGGGAGTTTCAATGACTGGAAAACAAGAATTCCAATGAATCTTAGGTCAGTTATTTTGAAGTCTGAGTAATAACTGTTTAGAATGCCATCAGTAGATGCCAGCCTTTTTTTTTTTTTTCCAAGGACCTACAGTATCGTACTGTATGACTGTCATTGTAACAACCCTTTGTTTCTCAGTCATTCACTTTGGTTGATTTGTTAGCAGATTTCCTTGCCTTTGTTCATGTTTGATGTTGTTTTTACTAGTGACCAGCCCCTGTTATGTACAGGTTCAATAAGTAAGTTACTGGTGTTGAGGATATGTCTTATTTCCCTGTTTGTAGCCAAGGAGAATTCTCAGCAATACTTGAACTTCCAGAAGGGGAGCATGAGTATAAGTTTTGTGTGGATGGCCGCTGGATCCATGACCCAAATGCTGTAAGTGTATTTAACGAGACAATATTATAAAGATTGGTAACAGTACTAGGATTATTAATTTGTGGTCATGAAACCAAAATGTTCAGCCAAATTGGGGTTGCAAGCACTTTTAAGGGTCCTAAAATTTTGGTGACCTTCAAGGAATAATTTGGTTTTGGTGACAAGGAAGACACACTCATAGGTAATTCACATTGTTCAACAGGTGTTCAAATTAGGCTATTGCTGATCACAAAACACATCTGTTCACTCTTGATCACCAGTGTTTCCCCTTATCCTAAGCACAACTGGGAAAATAAATTTTCTAACCAGATGAGCAATTGGTTTTCCCATTGAATTTTCAAGAATTCTAAGCATTTTGAGCTGGTAATTGGATGTACTATAGGCTGTCAAGTTTACAGCTACCACCTGAAAAGGAGAACACTGGATCAATAGGTGTTATAATAAATAATCATTATTGATGACAATCCAGAAACTGCAAGGATTTAAAGCTGTGATCTCCTCATTCTATTTTTTCATCTTAATAGCCAACTACAAATGACAATTTTGGAGGTAGAAACAATGTGATCAATGTAAAGAAGTCTGACTTTGAAGTGTTTCAAGCTCTGGAGTCTGATGCTAGTGCAAGTATTGGTTCTGCTGGATCAATCAGTGAGTGCTTATGTTTTGATTTTTATTTTAAATTGAAACTGAGTATTTGTAACCGAAATATCATTGTAATTTGTGCTACACTGGACTTGTAATCAGGGTGTAACATTACAACCTCTTAAAATATCATGTTTGGTCAGCTCCTTGATGGCCAAACATTTTGTCTGGCAGATTAGGCATTGAACCCTTTATGTCCTAGATCAAATTTGAATTCTCATTACTATCAACTATACAACCCTAATAATGGTAGTTCAAAGAATTTGGTATTTGATCAACTAATTATGTTCAAATTGATATTTTTCTTCATTCTTAACACTAACCTGGTTGATATTGTATTGATATTGTAAGGAGAAATTCTGTCCTGATCACTCATGGGAGATAAAGGGTTAAAGAAGAATTTTATTCTAAGCCAAGTTCAGGTTTTAAATATGGTGTAGGTTATTTTTCCTCCATTGGGTTTGAGGCTGCAAGCAGATTAAAAGTGTTGGTTAATACACCTGTATTTTAAGGAAGGAGGATATTTATTGAGTTATGATATAATGGATATTACATGTATTTGTTTGTTCAAAATGGGTTCTGTCTTTGACTGGACAACTTGAGCAGTGCTAGCAAGAAAATTATATCAAGCCTTGTATAAATTAGACTCAGTAACATGCTTTGTGGTTTGTAGAAAACTAGCCTGTAGCCTATCTAGCCTGTTACATGTATTCAGTGCTTAATCCTTTAACTCCCAAGATCTCATTAGTAATTCCCCTTACTATTTGCCACATAGTTCTTGTGATGTTAGTTTGGAGAATTTGGTCTTTGATCAACTAATAATCCCCTTATTTAATATTTTTCTTTATTCTCATCACTTGTCTGTTTGATATTGTATTGATATTGTAAGGAGAAATTCTGTCCCAGTCACTTAAAGTTAAAGTGAGTTAAAGGGTGACTTGTCATTGCAAGTTTGAATTTAAAAAAAAATGGTGAATGAATTTATTTTTATGTTTTTTGTCAAGAAAGAAATTTTGTTATTGAAATTGAATATTTTTTCTTTTAGAATCAGTATCAGGATCTCCACCTGGCTCTTATGGCCAACTTATTCCATCACATCACAACCCTGTTATAGTACAAGATGGGATGCATTCTAGCGTACCTCCAGTTCTTCCTCCACATTTGCTCCATGTAATACTCAACAAAGATGTGGTGGATCACAATGACCCTTCCCTTTTACCAGAACCAAACCATGTGTCTCTAAATCACTTATACGCTCTCTCTATAAAGGTATGTGAATATTTCTGCAGAGGTTGGTTGTTCAAAGCTGGGTTAAGATAATCCAGAGTTACTGTAAAAGTTCATTTCAGATCTTAAAGCTTTGGAAGAATATTCAGTTTTCATTCTTTTTGTCTACAATTTGATGAATGGATGTTCTTAAAAGAATAGGCAAAATCATCCCAAAAAGGCTTTTGAACAGAAAAATGAAGAAAAATTTATTACAATTTAACCTTGGGTTATTGCTTATCAGCCATTGAACAACTGGGCCTTGGTCCTATATACATGTAATTTAGTATTATCAACTGAGTTGATAAAGTAAATTGGCCTCCATAAAGAGTTAGCTATTTGCTATGACAAAGGGCTAATGCTTGAAACATCAGCTTTCAAACTTTTTACAGTGGTCAGTTCATGTTATCAACTCAGATGATAATACCAAACGACCCTGTTATACTCTTCCCACTGACGCAGCACAACAGTTTCTTTAGAAACTTTCCCCCTATATACATGTGTGTGTGGCATGTTGCAGCTCAATTTAAGTGTAATCTTAATTCTGTATGAAAGGTACATTATTTAGTTGTCTTGTTATTTTCAGTTGTTTTTGTGGAAAACTTTCTGCTTGAAATTTCCAGGGGCAATGCAAACCCTTTCTCTTTATATTTCAAGAGCAATTCTCCTCACAGTCTTCATTATATTTCTTTGTATAACACTTCATCATAAGTGTCTCCACTATTGTAAATAATTGCAACCTACTTTAATCTTATTTCTCTATGTTTGCTTATACAGTGTTAATTATAATGAATCAACTCTAATTTTCTTTTCTAGGATGGAGTCATGACGTTAAGTGGAACACATCGCTTTAGGGAGAAATATGTTTCAACCTTGCTGTACAAACCAATTAAACCAATTTGAATGGCAAGATACAAAACATGTTAAAAGACTTAGTGTGTTGATATGGACTGAAGGTGGAATGAAACTGCAGACTTTTTTCCCAGTTCAGACAAAATGTTTGTACTATGAAGTACTTAGACTTCCTATAATACAGCGGCAATACTTGGTTTGCAAAGTTTACTTAAGGGCAACAAGGAAGGAGGAAGACTCGCGTGCACAAGCTACATGTAACACATAACTCTCCTAACTAGCTTTTGCTTTGTTGCAAATTCTGCTTAGATATTTAGAAAGAGGTTATCTCAGAAATTATTAATGCGCTGATTCTCCATGCAGAGAGGTTATGAGAACTGACAAATTTATCAGCAAGAGGGCATTTTCTTGATATAGGACCAAACTCAGTTGCCTAATTTAAAAGGAAATGCATGGGAAGCAGTGGGAAGAATATTGATCTTTGGATCATGGGATTAAGGGTGAAAGTGGTGTATTTTATATTTTGCTACTCCTCTGGAAGGTGTGCGATTGGAAAGAGGAGACCATGTCATAGCACTTTCTAATAATTGTGGTATTGTTAAAGAAAAGAAAATTTTGTAGCTGTAAATTTTTATTCAGAGTTTTACAGGGAATGATTTAGAAAAACAAATTGGGGAGAGAAATTTAGAAGTCTATTAGGGATCATGAAGGCTCTCTTTATTAAGCATTTTTTTGTAAGAAGGTTTGTGACTATACAACTTTAGAATCGATGAGTTGTGGCATACGTTTAATTTCTCTGTGTCAAACATGACTTATGCGCCAATCTATATGAAGTCTTAACATACTTTCATGCTCAGAAGGGGTGGGGTGGGAATTTGAATCTTACTTAGCTGGGTGGGGAATTTGAAGTGGAGGTGTGGAGTCTTTCAAGCAGAATAAAAGTGTTATATCTTAAGATATGGAGGAAATGTGTAGTCACAGTCACTGAGGGCAGTTTTTACCTGGGGGGGGGGGGGGGATTTGAACAAATCAGTCTTCAAAAGTTCAAAGGTCTGAAATTGCTTGATGCATCATTCAGAATGTAAGGGGAAGTGGGTTTCAAGGTACTTTTTTTTGTGATGAAAGCATTTAGCAAACAAGATCCTATCTTTGACTTAAAAGAGTAATCATTACATTAACTCTCTTCACAATTTTAACTCTATGCAACAGAACAAGCAATCAGTATGAGTCTGAAATTATAGATGGGAGGTTGATGTTCCAAACCCACAGAGAAATGCATAGGAAATCTCCTTCTGGCTTATGGATTGTGATTATCATGATAGCAGCCTTTTGTTGTGCTGATATTGTACAGTATTTAACAGAGTATTTTGTTTTGTTATGGTAAATAAAAGAGATCTAGGAAAGACTATTTTGAATAAGGGGTCATGTCTCATCCATTGCTTATGTCTTTGTTAGCATGTGACCTTGTCTGATGATGTGCATTGTTGGTATGTGTTAGGTTAGCAGGGGTGTAACAGTGTTTTCCAATTTGTTGTAGGCTTGGGGCTTGTTTCTTAAAAGTCCTGGTTACTCAACAGGACTGTCAAGCTGTCCTGTTTTCTTTCAAGATGGGGGTTTCAAACGTTTTCGAAATTATACAGTGTAACTATAAGCTAAAGAAACAAAATGGAGTTTTTAGGATGTCAAAACCTGCTTCTCTATTCTTTTAAATATGACTTGGACCTGTTAAGTTACCGAGATCCTTGAGAAATGGCCCCTATTCCTGAGGAGAGTTCATTTTTTGTTTCAATATTTGCACAAGTCATATTAAAAAAGTCAAGCAAGTGGAAACAGAGAATTTTTAGGCCTGGGCCTACGGACTGGCTACACTCCCAGTAAAGTTTTTTAGTTCACAGAAATAAAAAATTTTCCAAGTGCTTCATTGATACCACATGTAGCTCTGATTTTTCTATTCAAGAGATTTATTGATGTAGTATGTGACTGTACAAATTGCAAATAAAGTTATTGAAGAAGAGTTTCAAACTCAGAGAATTGTTTTGCCCCCAATCTGTCTTTTTTATAGAGAAGACAAGGCCAATCAAATATGAGAAAGCTAAAAATAATCATAGTTATGGTGTATAATTTTGTGGTTTCTCATATGTCCTGATCCCCTCTAGGATTGGCCATGACACAGTACTTAAAATAATTTAAGGCTTCCCATAATTTTTCTTAAGATTGACAGTAATAGTCCACTTTAAAGTTGCGAGCTTGGTTCCCAAGCCTTCAAACAGGAGTGATGCTAAGAGTTACCTTGTTATGATACAAACTGCTGCTTTTTCAAACAGAAATGACTTTGTTATCATGCTTACTACATACTGGTCTCTATCATAATAAGGTCACCTTCAACCTTACACTGAATCAAAGGCTTGGCAACTAAGTACAAAACTGTAGAATGACCTATTTAGATTGTTGATTGAGTAAATTTTGCCCTGAAAACTGCTTTTAAGCTTCACCTTTACTGGTCAGATTTTGAGTATATAGCAGCATGGGGTAATATATTTTGTTGAATTATTTTGTCTCTACCCAAATATATAATAATGAGAAATTCTACTCTTGCTCAGGTGCAACACTTTACTAGCACAGTTGTAAAAGTGATTTGAATATAAAGGGTTTTTATTTTTGTACCCTTCCATTTCACCCTTTAATGTCTCTGAACTTTGACTAAGTTGAACAAGAATCCAAGTGTGATGCTGTATTAGGTATAAATGAGGAAGTCAGAACACATAATTTGCTTTAGATTGCCTTATGGCCTCAAAAGTGTGTTGTGTTTTTGGGCAGGATACTTCACTCCCACTCTGTCTTTCTCCAAAGAGTACGAATGGGTGGAAGGAAAGAGCACCACCAGAAATTAACAGGCACCCTATCCAGGATGTGTGGTAGTATTTCTAGTCAGGGCTTAACCTTTAACATCCTTACATCAGCATCAGTATGCATATTCTCCATAATTTCCTTTACTCTTGTGATCTAAATGAATGTTTCAGATTAATGCAAGGGGAAATTAGATGCTGGTCACTGTTAGTGTTTTACAAGTTTAAACAGAATCAGGGATAAGCTCTGCATGTAATTCAAGTCACAAGGTCAATAAACCTTCACTTGGCAGGAAAAGATCAGGGAAACCACTGCCTTGTATATCACACAAAGTAAACACCATTTATTACAATTACCTGTGATAAGATACCTTATAAATTACTACATATCTGTATTTACCTATAGTATTTAAATCATCATCACCGATACAATTTTTTTCCAATGAAATTCTAATTATATTTTTGTAGAAAATTTTTGTCTCTACGACAAAAAGGGTTTCCTTTACACAATTTTGGTATCTACGTGGCTACATAAAATTTCCACCCAACCCAAAAATTGGTCCCTTCTTGTTTCTTCACAAACTGTAATTTGAAAGTGGATTGTGCATTAAAAGAACTCACAACTTATGAACCCACAATTCCAATACAAAATGAATTCCTAAACAAGGGCATAGTCAATAACCTTCTAGATGTCTTGTTCACTACACACTGTGGGTACAGAAACATTGTTGGAAGGTTTAAAGAATGCTCAGTGAACAAATTATTTATCAAACAAGGGTTGTGCAGTTATGGCTGTAGCTAATGTAGCCTGTTATTACCACCAAATTACAGTTTTTCCTTCAAAAATTCCATGTGCCACATATTGGCTGTCTGTTATCCTATCCAAAGTCCATCAAAGAACTCAAAAGTGTCCTTAAATAAATCACATCAGATAATCCACACCAATATTGATGCTGATACAGGACTAAATTTAATACATGTGCAATCACTTAATGACAGCCTGTAGCTGGCATGGAAGATCGAAACCATCACAATTGTTGGTGAACACTAAATAATCATTGTCTCAACCACTGTCGCTGATGGTTGTTTAATTCAGAATCTACCCTCTCCCCTATAGACATGTTCCCTATCAAACCCCCCCCCTCCCTTTAAATTTTGTATCATCAAAGGTGCAACTGCAACTACCTCTTCACAAAAGACCTTTGGAGCCCCCTTAAGAATATCTTTCTAACTCGAATGGGAGTAGACATCCAAGAGAATGTCCCTGATCGAAAGCTGGCCAGGCAAACGTCATACTACTGTGAGTACACTTAGTTGCACGTATACACAATCATCTCAATTTGTCATCTCGCTGTGTCTTTATCGATAAATTAAATCATCCAGTTCATATTACGATGAGCTTTCTTGATGCAAGCTCTGAACGGTCGAACTTAGAGTCTCCAAATTCTTCATTAACTTTTCCAGATTGCCTCCACTTCTTGGTTCTTCTTCATCTCCAAATCCTTCCGTCATATTGTCAATTTCAAAGTGAAGCTGAGCCAAATGTTCTTGAAGTTCGCGTACTTTATCCATCTTTTCGATTGTACAATCCCTACCAAATGCATACAGTTTGCCGTGATTGAAATCGTGCATTAGATCTAACAGTCCTTTCTCCATTTGTTTCACGTCTGTTCTGTCTGTTAAAAAAGAATGTTCTTGCATTTTCGGAGTGGCCTTAACCTGTGATTTCTCACTCTCTTTTGCCTCTTTAGATTTAGCTGTACTGTTACTTTGCGCTTCCATACTCTTAGCCATGAATTTTCTTTAAAATTGCGTTAAGAATTTTCGCTATTTGACTTTAAGGCCGCCATGTTCAAATTCCCATAATGCACTTCGCCCCATAGATATGACTTACTGCTCATGCGCTTCTTAGTTCCTTCTCTTCCACCAAAATAATCATCGTACAGCGATGAAGTAAGTTATCTTTAAAATCCTTTCCCATCCAGACATTTATCTACCACTTGAGAACATAGATCAAACATCCAAAGCTACTAGAGTTCTCTTAGTTTTATTTCAGAGAACAAAATTGAAATTATAACAATTAGCAGAAGTGAAATTTTGCTTCTCTTCTTAGTGACTCTTATGTTAGGAATACTACTTGTGTCTGCTTGATAGCGTACTAAATTCTTCTATTTGAAGGAAATATGAAATTGAATTGGTCATATTTTCTAGGCTCGAGTTGTGCAATTACAGTGGGTACAAGATCTACCCTGGCCATGGCAAGAGATATGTTAGGCTGGATGGAAAGGTACGTTCTGTCGTAGAGTTGTATAGTAGCTGAAATTGCAGTAGATGGTAGTTTGATTTTCGCATAAATGCTTTTCAGAAATTTTCCTTTGCCCTGACTAACAGTAATTCCATTGAAAGAGGAAGCACACTTATACATTCGATTTGTAGTTTCTTTAGTCTGTCTTCTTACACGTCAGAGAAGATTTTTTCAAAGTCGAATGTGTCTCTGTACTTCTTGCTTTTAATTTTATTTGTATAGCGAAACTATTGAATACAGGTGTACATGTAAATTAATTGGCTACATTTTTGAAAAAGAGAGGAATTACACAACAGGTGCTTTGGTCATTAAGTGTAAATGTACTAGCATTCTGTTGCAAATGCTGCAATCCGAATGGTTACTACTTGGTATCTATTCCATGATAGAAAGCAATTTAGTTTGAATACTTTCATTGTCTTGTTTAAAAAGTAAAATGAAAATAAGACATTGGCCTGTCTTTTTAGGTTCTGAAGAATTCATAAAATTTATCATAAAGTAATTAGACAGTTCACTCTTGATTTTTATTGGTGATGGTGGATTCAGACATACTCCACGTCAGCTATCATGCAACATAAATCTTGAGCTCCCAAACTAATTGAGATATGTATAGACTTGACATTGGATTCTGTATTTGTACCACTGTTGTTGAAGAGGACCTTGTGGGTGTTTGTTGATTGTAAGTTGAAATTAAAAGGATGGGTGAAAGACCTTATGATAAGGGTATTCGTAAAAGCAGTTTACTGGCTGTCTGCTAATGCTTATAAGACCTCTTACTGGTGTTTGATAAGCCTGCAAACACTTGCTCCTGTTTGGGTTTTTCCTTAGGACCTATAACTGGTAACAGCCACTTATTACACCTTTGGCAGCCGCTTGTGGAAAAAGTTACTACAGTAGAACCCCTGTTTATGGTCACTTTAACAAGTTGTTTGTTAGGGTGGGCTCCCTGCTGAGATTTTTTTTCTGTTTTATGGTTAGGTCTTCAACTTCCTCAACAAGAAATGCGAGCGAGCCTTGTTAATGCACCGTAATCCTCGTAAGATTACATGGACTGTGCTCTATCGGAGAAAGCACAAGAAGGGTACCACAGAGGAAGTCTCCAAAAAGCGAACAAGACGTAATGTCAAGTTCCAGCGTTCAGTACAGGGGGCAACTCTTGAGAACATCTTGGCTAAGCGAAACCAGAAACCTGAAGTCAGAAAAGCCCAGCGTGAACAAGCCATCAGGTTGGTGTAAAGAGTACATTTAGCAGGGCTAAAAATTGATGGTCACACAGTTGCCATTGGCAAGTTAAAACTGACCAGGGCTACCAAAAGTTAAGGTGTGAATGCCTGATGTGCGACTATGCTACAGAATTTCAAAAAGTTGCAATGTAAATTATGCGAAGTACAAAGTTAAAAATAGAACGCAAGATGTAATTTAATTGGACTACCTTTCTCTTTGTTTCTTTGCCTGGACTCTAAAATCATCCATCTTAGTGGATTTTTAGTTCTGAAGTGGAAATTCCGAGCCATTTTAACAGTAATTTCACGAGTGATCCACATTCGCAACATATAGATGCCATTTTTATTTTGTGATTGCCAGGTGACTCTGGACTTTTGTGTTCTTTCCTTTTAATTGATGCTCTGTTAAAAGCCATGGGGTGTTTATTCAAGTTTTTCATTTTAAACTAGAGGTAATTGAGGGCAACTTCATTTTGGGATGGGCTACTAAGAATTCAAGGAAACTGGCCTGACTGGCCACCAAGCACTGGAGTTAATTTTTAGCCCTGCATTTAGTCCAGCAAATTAAAGGAAGGGTGTTATAATGTTGAACCTGGTAACCATGATGACTTTTTACGTCTTCATAAGTGGAAATCTAAATGGTGTGTTTTCGTAGGCATTGAAGATATTGTGATTTCAGAACAGATGAATTCTGGTTTCTCATTGATCTCTATAAAATTAGGCTCACTATAACACAGCTACTTCAGAAAAAAAATACACTGAAGTGCAACCTTGTTGTCCAGACATAATTCCATGATGATTTAATATACCTACATTGTTTGAGATCCTCACAGAGAATCTCTGATAAAAGTCATCAAAACCCTGAGAAAAGTGTTCTGGACAGGTCGACATAATTTCATTTCAGTTTATATTGTTGTACAAATTTCTTCAATATCACAATATTCTTTTTTTTCCAAAGGGCTGCAAAGGAGAAGTCAAGGGCTAAAGAGCAACAAAAGAAGGCTACCAAGGTATGAATCTTTGTTAGTGGCTTTCTTTACTAAGGATTGTAGCTAGAATTAAGCTTAGTGGCTGAAATTTCAAGTGAGATGCTTCAAGGAGAGACGTGGTCTGGTTATGACTATTTGTTTCCAGTCATTTGCAACACTTTGAATGAGGAGTTTCTAAGCTTCTTGTTTACAAAATGGGGAATGAAAAGAAATGAAAAGAAGTTGCAATTAAAAAGAGTTCAAAACAATGATTTCTTTCAGTTACTTTACTTGCTGTAGTGTCACTAATTCAGAGGTTAGTTAGGGTTATATTTAAATATTTTTAATCCCATTGTAGTGTTCTGTATTGAACATTTGTTAAGTGTGTAACCTCAGAAGTGCCAGCTGTGCTTTACTGAGCAAATTTGCAGGCAGCTGGCACTTAGGGAAAACAAATTACTTTTTACCAGACTTTAAATTTGTACACTTCAATTTCTTTAGGCACAGCAACAACAGCCCATCAGACAGAAGCAAAAAGCAGCCAAACCTGTGCAGACAAAGGCTCCTCGTGTTGGAGGAAAACGCTAATGAATTCAACTGTAAAATGTCCAACATGTAATAAAGCCTTTGTTGAAAATATTTCTTGTGTAATGCATTTTCTTAGGGTTGGGGGGAGGGGGAAGGGGGAAGGGGGAAGGGGTGTAGTTTTATTTACAGATGGTTTTCTCTTGTCACTTTTGAAGTTGGGATTCTTAAGGTGGATATTTAACAAGGGCATGTCATGCACATGCATTGCATATATTTTACACATACTTTGAACTTTATTTACAACCATCCTTCTTATTACTATAGTTATTAATGTACAGAGTTTAATATGACTAGTGCTGAGGTGTGTAACTGGTCTGTATGTTGTTTGTACTTGTCAAGTTGCTGTGAATTTAGATCAAACCACAAAACCAGTTGGTTCTTATCAGAAGTATCGCAAGTGTCTTAATTGCAATTTTTTTCTTTGTGTACTTATTATGTCAAGTTCTCTAAAGTTGAATGGTTACCACAGCTAGGTGAAGTTCAGTGATGTGGAAATGTTTAAGCAGTGAAAACCTCCATCTCATGTATGATGCACAACTACTTTGTTATCCAACTACAGAATATATTTTTTATTATTATAGTTATTGATTAATTGTACAGATTTCGCTCTAAGCTTCTACTTGTATTTCAAACATTAACATTGTCCCTTACAATAGTACTTAAAAAAAAAATTAACATTATTACTTTGACATGTGCCAAAAGCCTGTATCCCAAAAGCTGGATGCTAATGCATGCATTGTGAGTCCTTTCTTCTATTTTTTTTTCATTAGTGTGTTTCATATTAAATGAAACTTTCATTTGTTTCATGGTTGGTTTGAAAAACAAATTTTTTAAACCAACTTCCTAAACAACGTCCTTGAAAAAAAACTAATGCTAATTGGTGTAAAAATGAACATTCTTTTTTAATAATTTAGACTTAAACCAGCTTACGAAACAAATCAAGTATGAAATTAGTCTGTTCAAAGTTAGCTACCCTACAACTAATCAAACTAACACTTTGAACATGTATCTTCTCCTTATTAGGAGAAGTACGCTTCTGAGGCCAGTATGAGGGCCAGTAAGAACTTATAAATAAGTTTTTCACTCTTTGCTATTTCTAACATATTTAGTAATACAAATTGTTGATGATACTTATTACAAATACAGTCGTTTTTTCTGGAGTGTCCACTATCCCCCACTCCCTAACATTAGCCCTGTATCAATTCCTTGCAGTTGCCATTTTGTAGTTGTTGCAGATATTGATCTGAGAGAAATAGGCCATTAAAGCCTGTTCAAACATGTCCAGACATTTATGAATTGTTAAGAAGGGATTCACGAGAAAGAACATCTGGGTAGTACATTCCAAAGCAGTTTTGGCAGTGACCATATCTCTCTGGTGCAGCAGTGCGGTCACATCCAGTTATAATACATCTGTGAACTGCTACTGTTGTATGAGATGCAGTAGAAGATGGGGTAACTTCCCCAGGGAAATCTGTAGAGAGATGCAAATGAATTGTATCAAATATATTTTAAGATGAGAAAAGGGAAAGTTAGAGCTCCCCTAGATGATGTAAAAATGTTTAAAACACTACTTGCAAGAACTCATTAGTTAAGGGAGGTTGTATGTCTTATAGCTGTGATTGCAGAATTTTGCTATTGTATAATTTGTGCACTAACTATTTTTCTGTTTTGTTACTGTTCCTTCCATTGTAAGGAGATGTGTTTGCAGATTGTACAATGTAGGTTAGAAGTAACCTACTGTTCCAGCCCAAACAATTGCATTCACTGTAAGTTTTCAAAGCAGAGAAGCACATTCATGAAATTGTGTGGAGTAGCTACTCAGCAATACTATGTTGATTTAGCTTACAAATTTAGTTTCAGTGTTACCTGGAACTGAATGTGGGTATGAAAGAGGAATGGTGCTTTCCAAAAAGCAGCGAGAGCAATATCCATTTGTCTCTGGTGTTCCGAATAGGGTGCAGTTAGTGCCACGGCATTTTTGACCACTGATGTCACCACTGCCTGAATTTGACTGAGATTGCCTCACTTGCGAGCCATACTGAGGGCTTTGTGGCTGGGACACTTGTACTGGTCCTGGAAGGTCATAACCAAACTGGCGATTTTGTGTTGGTGTTGGAAGATTGTGAGAGTTACCTCTTATAACTTGACCCTGATTTTGATGCACTTCAGAGGATAATGTGGACCTTTGTTGAATCCTTCTATTATCAAGATAGCACTGCTCACATAACCCATTCTTCTCTGGGGTTCCAAATCTGAGACAGGCTTTGGTTTTGCATGGAAGCTCAGTTACCTTCACAGCCGTCCTCTTGGTAGTTGTCTCTGTTTGGTTTATGCCTTGAGAAGTGCTTTGTGCTCCCTTCGTAAGAGAAAAAAATAATATATGTTAGGGTTATCGATGACAGGAAAATGATTTTCCTGATTAGTTATTTAATTGGTAACATTTTTTTAATGAAATTGATGTCTGTGGATCGTCGTGAATTCCTGCAAAACTAACATCATTTTGATGCTTACTTGTCTTCCTTGAGACATTTTACATCATCATTCTATTTGCTTCAGAAAATCAAGCGAAGGTAACAAAAGGTGCAAATAAGATTTTCTTGAGTTTATGAACTAGACTGCCCTTATAGGTAAAGAATTTTGGGTTCATTTTCCAGATAACTGCATACCTGGTTATTTGAAGCAGCAGCTGTAAAGGTGCCTTGTTGTCTGGATGATGTCTGGGAGACTGCAGCTTGTCTCTTCTCAATGTCATGTAGTTCTGCCTGAAAACCTGCAGCAAAGCAATCTTTGCACAACCCACCATCCAGTTCTGCTCGTTTTCCACACAAGGCGCACTTATCTGCTTTTGATCCGGTGGATGGTGCTTGTGGGATGACTTGATAGGGATGTTGTGCCCCTGCAGATGACGAGGTCCCAGCGGTGTTATGGGTATTGGTGCTGCCACTTGTAAATGCTGGGACAGGATGCCTTAATACACTTGATACAGTCGCTGCCATGCTGCTTGATCTTGTTAGCTGTTGCAAACCACTTCCTGAATTGGTAATGAATGGAATTGGATTTGCATTTTCACAAGCTTGACATAATCCTCGCCCATCCCTTCTTGGATTTTTGCAAGCTGGGTTGGAGCATGTATACAGACCAGTACCATTTGTTGGTGCTGATGTTGGGTGATAATTTGGGGCGCCTGCTGCTGCTGATGCAGATGTGAAGGTCGGAGATGGTGTGACTAAAGGGACACTAGCTTCTCCTGCAGTAGTTACTGAAGTGTTTCGTACCCGAGAGGGACCAGACTTTCTTGCATGGCATTCTCTACACAAGTCTGAGAACTGAGATATTCCTTCATTGAAGCAGCCTGGAGAGGCACACAAGACACCCTTCCTTCCACCACCAGTTGGAACTGGATTAATTCTTGTGACATTCTGTGGTGGTGCTTCCTGGGGTGGATTGAGTTGCATAGCACTCCCAACTGATTCACCCTTGGAGGTTATAAAACTGTGAATACAATCAGTGTAGCACTGTACGCACATACCATACAATGCAGGTACACCAGGGAATGGACAGTTGTGACGCTGGCAACTGTTAGGCTGTCCTGGCAATGCAGGGCTACGTGGTGATAAGGTATTTTCCATCTGTAAACAGAAGGTTCTGTAGCATCTGGAGCATAAGTTATGATGTTCAGGCAGGCCAAAGAACTCACAGCCATTCACTCTGTTTGCACAGTGCTTTGTGGTTGCCAATGTCAAGGGATTCATGCTTGCTGCCATTTCTTCCGCATTTCTTTCAGCTTCAAAGCACCTCTCACATAGGCCACCATGGTTAGACACTGCAGCATATTTGCACCCGGATGTTCGACATTTGGCAGGAGTTGTAGCTGGAAAGGTTGTGGGAAGGGTTGTCACAATGGCATTAGAAGCTTGTGGTGTTGCAGATGTGGTGGTTGTTACAACATTTTCTCGAGAAGAAATCTGTCTTGCTGCTGCATAATGACTTGGTTCTGAAGGTCCAAGGGTCCTGATATACTCGTTCAGACACTGAGAGCAACGGTTCCCAGTCTCTGTTGATCCATAGAAGGTGCAACCTTGAGTTTGGCATGGAACAATCTGTAGTGTTGGCTGTTTGGTACCTGGTTGAGACTGAATACTTACTTGACTGGTTCTTAGCATACGTTGATATTCTTCCTTGGCCCTTTGGAAGTATCCATCAATAAGAGCTTTCATGCAACGAGGTTCTTCACCAAAATGCAACTTTGCAACAAGAATTGACTGCCTAGAACCTCCTTGATCACTCAAAACAGATACTTTAGCACAGTCCAAGTACTGACGCACACGGTCACTTGCCAATGGTACTTCATGATCGAGAAGAAAATGAACTGGTAATGGTGATCCATCATATTTAATTAATGGCACGGCATGCATGCAGTTACTTGACCTTAAAGCTGGCTGATTTTCATTCTCCAGGTCTAGTTGTCCATCTTGAATACTGACAACTGCTGTGAAATGTCCATTTGCATAACCAATCACTAAGGGACTTTTCACGCAGTCTACAGAGTCCCACAACAGAGGCAAATAAATACCTCCAAAGTTTATCGGAGAATATGAATCGCCATATGGTCCTCTTAGGGTGTCATCTGACATCACTATAATAGTGCGACGCAAGATATTGGCGAGGACAAAGATGTGGATCTCTTCAAGGCTCCCAAATTGAGCACCATTTGGACCAAATGGAAATTCATTCTGTGATACATGTCTGATAACTTCTTCCCATTCACGATTCCATTGTTCTTCTGTTCTCTGATATCCTCCAAGCTGGTTCAATATTTGCCGTTCTTCTTCAGCTTTCCAGCGACGATGGTAAAAACCTTGAGAGTAAAATCAAATAAAGAAAAAAAAACTGAAAGATAAATACAGGACACCAGGTTTGAATCACAAGACTAAACCAGGTGAATTGTGAGAATTATTATTACTCTGTTGGGCATAATGGCTCTTTAATGGGGCTAAAATGGAGATTTTTACATTTGACAATTTAAAGAACAGATAATTTCTCATATATATGAAAATGTGGAAAGCAAAGACTGACAAGGAGCAAGATCTAGTGACTTAATAAATAACCTGGGTCAGTTAATTGTGATTCAAAGATCACCCAACCATAACAACTTACTATCAACTTCCTTACGACCGTTGCTAGTTAGAACTTGCAGTGATTGGTTAAAAACTGGAACTCAACCTATCTGAAGTACCAACCAAAATGACAGTGAGGAAAGAGATTTATGAACTATAATTAACCTGTGAATCATTTATTAACATTTTCCTTTTGGTTCTAACTTACAGTAATGAAAGTGGAGAGGTTTGGAGGAGGATGTAGCGCAGTAAAAACAGGCTATACTAATCCCATCTTCCCTTCTTAGAATCTTAACTTACTTGTACCTTCCACGTCTTCCACGAGTGCTTCGTGAGCAGTTTTCCTGAGAGTCTGATAACGATCGTTGACGGCCCACATTCCAATTGAGGCTGCATGCATTAAACAGTTTCCATCGCCCAAAGTACTCACTGTCGCCATACGACCCAAAGCGCAACACCAATTAAGTCTTTTGGCAGCTTCCAACTCTCTCATTGTGTGTCCATCCACCAAAAAGCTGAATACGAATTTTCGGAATTCGAGAGTGAAATCTTGGAACGAAGGAAGCACAAATGTAAAGTTGGAAGAGGAATCTAGATATCTGTGTTTTGTAACGTCTTCGGGTACCACAACATCTTTCCGCACTATTTCTCGCACGTCTAAAGCGGAGTCGAGATCGTTCAAAGAGATGTTTCGTTCAAATAGATGACTCGGCGGTTGAAATGAAGCCATGGCCATGGTGTACTTGAAGGATCGTAACCAACGTACGGACCCACTTTCTGTCGAAAATTTTACTCCTTCTACCAGATCTTGACGATTCAAATCTGGAAACTTATTTCTGTATCTTCTCTCAAGACGTTAAATACAAAATCCTGAAAGAAAATTAAGCAACGAAGGTTTTAAAATGCGATTGCAAAGCGGAAGTAGACTTGTGTCAGAGTTAGGGGGAAAAAAAAGACATAATTAGCCGAAAAAGTCAAATTGCTTGCCTCACACCTTTTTTAAAATTTAAGCTTCGTTGACTGGAGAGAAACAAACCTTTAAAAGGGGCAAGACAGTTCCCAAACCCTAGCAGGAAAACGAAATCACTAGTACGACAAATCATTATCAACGTTCGTCCCCGGGATTTTCCCGTGGGGAGTCCCCGACCCAGCCCCTTAGTACGAGCCAATCAGGTTGCAACCCGTTTTTAGGGTACATACGAGCGTAATTTTTTTAACTGAAAATATTACCCCCTTATGGAAGCATTTACCTTTATAAAAATTGGCCTAGAAGGTCAAGAAGATATTTTGTATGGATACGAGTATATTTCATCGCACACTTTGCTTGTAGGATTGATAAGACGTTTCCAGATCTCGCCCTTACGTACACCACCCCAGAGGATTTTGTCGTCTTCCCAGGTATCACTTGTGGCCGCACTCCAAACCTGGAAATGTCGTAATTGAGTCACTTTCCCTTCTTAGCCTAACGGGAATTTTTTCTCTTCCTGATCGGCGCCCCAAGTCGACAAACAAGGGCAGGTTCGTCAATATTAATTACTTTTATCATTTAGGGATTTTTCTTTGGTTAAATACAATATGATTAACTAACGTAAGTCAGATTCGAAAAATAAGATCGCGGTTATCGATCTACTGCTTTTGTCACGCAAGGAATAATTTTCTATGATTTTTCCCAAAATTTTTTAGCAATGCTAATTGTTTGTGTGGTGTATTAAAATACCTTACCAGCCAAGGCACACCTAACTGATCAGATCACGTTATGGCGACTCCCTTTTTGTTCATAATTTTATTCACGATACATAAATACTTATGGACACGATTTGAAATTAATTACACACATAGAGAAGAGTGAGCACTCCGGACATACATTTAAAGAATGCCATGTTTTCTTCATTTTTTTCCTTCGTTATTCCCGCTTAGTCCATCGTGGTCAGGTTTCGAGACTGATGAGATTCGCAGAAAAGAAAAGATAACCTTTTGTGTCTATCCTTTTGAGATTCAAATTGTGTTATACTAGTTACCCACAGTGACTCATCTTTAACACGACCGGAACCTCAGTTCCCCTCTACTATTGTTATATCGATCATTCATTAAGCTTACGTTCCTTCCTCCGATATCTGATGCCCTACCCTGCTAAGCTTGTCACATGGGCCATCTGACAAATTTATTGATTACAGATCTGTGTAATTTAAGACTTAACACAAAATTGGACATTATTTTGAAAATAGTTTTAAAAAATCCTTTGGGATTTGAAAGAATGGGTGCTATCTGATGGGATCTTAGAGATGTCTGAGTGTGTATTTGACTAATTGCATAAACTTTTACTGTATTTGTGTTGATTGCCACTGACCAACTTGGGTATTGTGATGCAAGAAAAAATATTTATATTGTGTAGATCATGTCCAGCGCCATGCGTTTTTTACGTACTAAATTTCCTGTGGGGTGTAGATTATGGGTGTACCATATTTTTTTAGCCACATATAAATTAACTGCTGCATTCTTCTGATGCAAGGGTATTTTCTCATATGTTTTCTGAGAAAATGTTAATTTGAGATTGAGGAATTTCAAGAAGGGTGGAGGTTTGATTAAATGATATTAATCAATTTTCATGTTTCGTCTGGATAAATTTATATTCTCAATTCATGGAGTCATTAAAACTCAAATCTTTTGAAAAATAACATTTTAGAAGCCAGTGGGCTATTCAGAGGGTACTGCTCCTTAGTTTGCACTGACATGAATTCCATATGTCTGTAGTGATAAAGCCAATTGATGCAGTTTTATTAATTAAACTTGCCATTGATAAATTTCACAAAAGGATAAACCTCTTTTATGTTAGAAATGGCCACTTCAAACAGCAAAGGAAAAGTCACTATTATTGGCAGGTGGGAATTTTGACACAAATTCTTTGTCATTTATTGCTTACTTTCACCATAGGCACTGATTGTCACAATCCAAAATTAATTTGGAATCACTTTCCATTTCCCAATATGATTGGGCAATTTTGTGTGACTCCAGTTACATACTGGTAAGATGGTGAATGTAAGACCCTTTGGAGCTTGCTGTTAATATGATTAACTTCTTACTAATGTATCTTCTGGCATTGTGTTAACATGAAACTCTCTGTCAAAGAAATTCATCTATTGTGATCACCAGTAGATGTGGTTGACTTCTTTCTTTGAAAACCATTTTTTAAATTGATTCTAGGCTCTAGAGTAACTTGTTCAGCTTTTACTTGTTTTGCTTGTGTCAGAAATACAACAAACTATATATCTTTAATTTTTTAATTTTATCTCGTGAGCTTTTAATTTTATCATTTGTCTTTTTTTCACCAGTGGGTTAATAGGAAGATCTTGGTCTGTGGTAAGTAATAACTGCAAAGCGCTCTATGACAATTTTTGTGTTAGTAATTGTTACAAAATGTAGTTTAAAGTTAGATGACTTAATTTGAAATCCCATGATTTCAGTTAGTGGGTGTGTTTTTTCTTCAGCTGCTGCTCGTAATGTTAGACACATGAAATCTTTTTTGCTTGGGTTTGGTGCTGCACAAGTCAAATTTGACTAACCTCAGACGAAATTTACCCTTAGTTGTGCCATTTTTTGCAGATTTTCTCCAGTGCTGGTTTCACTGTTGCTCTTTATGATACAGTAGCCAGTCAACTGACTAATGCATTGACAAGTATTGAGTCCCAGCTGCGTGATATGGAGATGAAAGGCTTGATGCGTAGTCCAGGCATGACAGCTCAGGAGGCATTTAAGTTAGTTACCAGCTATGATGACCTTGTAAAGGCATTGGATGGAGCTATGTATGTCCAGGTAGAATTCAAAGACAAATCATTAACCCTTAACACCCCAAAATCAGTATGTATATTCTCCATACTGTTCTCTAGACATTTCCTAAGATACTGACATGGAGAATTTGTTTAACAATCAAGATCTTCTTTAGTGGGGGATCAGTTCCTTTATTCTCCTGACCTTAGTGTTTGATTCAGGGGTGATATGGTAAAGAGAAATTAGATACCAGTCACTCTAGGGGTTAAGGGGTTATTTGATTATTGATAAATAAAAACTGTTTGATTGAATATAAATATTGATCAATAGCATATTAATTTACTATGTTGGTGTTTCATTTTGGATTAGGAATGTACTCCAGAAAATCTGAACCTGAAGAAGAAAGTTTTTGAAAACCTGGATAAAAGTATTACTTCTGATGACATGATATTAGCTAGTTCAACATCATGTATAGTGCCTTCAAAGTTCACGGAATCTCTGAAGCATCGCAGTCAGTGTATTGTAGCCCATCCAGTGAGTGTCAAAGTATCATTAAGACCTTACTCATTGTTGACTAGACTAAACTTGACAAGACTAACTCACCTTACTTGGTGAGAGAGAAAAAGGAACAAATGAACTAACTCCAGTGATGACGAAAAACAATCTAACCTCCTGCGTGTTTACATCAGGCTATGTAAACACGGAAACCATTTTACATTTCTTCAATATTATTCTTTGTGCCTCTATGTATTCATGTGCACATCGGTATTTTAACCCTTGCTCATTTTTCCTTTTGTCCCCTTTTACAACCTAAGATTAGAAAGCTTATTCTTCATACTGTTCTCCATACATTTCCAGTGGTGCTGTCAGGGAGAATTTGTTTAACAATATGAGCTTCTCTTTTGGGTGATCATTTCCCTTATTCTCATGACCTAAATGTTTGATTTAACAGTGGATATTGTAAGGAGAAATTAGATGCAATCACTCTTAAAGTTTAAAGGGTTTAACTTTATCACATTTTTGTGAAGATAACTTATTGCATAAGCACAATTACTTTTAGCATGATTTGCAGTGAACATTGTTTTTGGTTTTGCAATTATCAGATTAACCCTCCATACTATGTACCATTGGTAGAAGTTGTTCCAGCACCTTGGACAGACAGTAAAATTACAAACCAGACAGTTGCTCTAATGAAACAGATCGGCCAGTCACCTGTTGTAACCAAGAAAGAAGTGAATGGATTTGTTTTGAATCGTCTACAGTATGCTGTCATCATGGAGTCTTGGAGATTGGTAGAGGTAACAGGAAGTTTTGCATGGGGGATGGGCAGGTGATGGATGTTTGAGGGGGGTGGGGATTAGCTGGAAGTAGCACAGTGCCTGTTGTAGAGAGATTATTGTTAGTAGGTTGTCAAAATCCACAAACAAGATTAGTGTACTGCTGATCAAATTGGCTAGGTTAATTGGTGGTGTTTCTCGATTTGTGATAGACTTTCTCTTGTAGTGATGTGACTGGCTAAAGGATGACAATAGCATAGAAATTACCTTTAATTGGTTTGTTACCCCAAGCACTTTTGTGTGCAATCAGTGTTTTAGTTCACCACATGTTAGAGTAATTGTAAAAATGAGGATGGGAAGTTATTCCAGATTGCACTGGTCTTGCTTTCCTTTTCAAGGAAGCAGCGTACCAAGTGGTAATTAGTTGGAACAACGTCAGAGCCATAAACTTTTAGGCCTGATTATTTGAGCAAAAGTTTTGTTTAACAAAAGTGCGTCTTAAACATTCCTCAATGTAGCTGGACCTTTTATCTGAACATTTTATTTTGTAAACAGCGTCAAGAAAGCCAAAAGCTGATCGTGGAAGGACATTTATTTCATTAAAATCACCCCTCTTAAATAGAAAGCCTGAGGCCCACTGATTGCATAAAAACGTGGTTTGGGCGAGACGTCGAGTTAAAAACTGGTCCTTACTATTCTTACAGTAAAGCAAATCTGTCTTTTTCACTTGCATTTTCCTGTGATCGACGCTGATTCTTTGTCCTCACTTTGCCTGAGTTTACAGTAGATTTATTGTTTCGTCGAAATAAGTACGTTCTCACTTCAGTCTATTATGGTATTAAGCAATTCAAATTTCTAAAGTGATGTATGGTAACCTTACGAAGACACATGATAGCATGTTTCTAGTAAATTAATATTTTTTCTTTTTCTGAGGATGGCATCTGTTCGCCTGAAGATATCGAGACCGCAGTGACAGAAGGTCTTGGACTGCGTTACGCTCTGATTGGCCCATTTGAAACCATGCATCTAAATGCCAATGGTATGTTATTATTTAGAAGTTATAACACTTTTATTTTTCCCTACGTTCATGCCGACTGAGTTGGGGTGGGTGGGAGAGAGGGGTGGGGAAATATTTGTCTCGAAGCCTTTATTCTTTCAGCTTGTATCTCGAAAGCTATTTCCGGCCTTTCTACGACCCTCATGCGCGTATTTTTTTTTTTAAGGCGCAGCCTTGGCGTTACTTCATTACTGTCTATTGGTTTTGTAGGAAAGTCATGCAACTTTCTTAACTAACCAGATAAAGTAGAAAAACCAATCGCGACTTGTTCATTCACGGTTGTAACAACGCGAAAGAAAGAATGATTTGAGAGACCCATCTGGCATTTGAATCTTACGTGACGTGTTCATTTGTTAGGAATCAGAGATTACTGTGAGAGATACGGAGAAAATATTGTGCGTGTCTGCGAAGAAGAAGGGGGACCGCGGAAATTAGCTGGTGATACGTTGGACAAGATTGAAAAGGTGTTTAATGAAAGCATTCCTTTAGATCAACTAAATGAAAGAAGGAATTTACGAGACAAGAGACTAGCAGCACTGGCTCAGCACAAACATCAAGAGAAAAGTGAGAGCGGTGCCATGTGACGCTTCAAGACCTGACTAGCGTTACAAAATCAGAATTTTCTTGTCAAGCAAACTACTTTCCTGAAAATCGTTCTTCCTGAAGTTGCAATGATTTTATTCAATAGCCGAGATTTTTTTAAAGTGATTCTATTTTCCTTTTTCGCGACCTATCATTGTTTGAGATTCACAATGATTTATGAAAAACTCATAAATCGAATTAGTGCTTAGGGTACTTTGTGCATTTTGTAATGAAAAGTCGATTTTGTTTTACCGATATGGGGAGGGTCACTGAGTCGTATTGGACATAATTATTTACGAAAAGCTGTTAGAAAAATGAAAAGTTTTAACAATGATTATTGTTGCGAAATCCCATCCTTTCTTTCCAACTTCTTTGCTCACATTTGCGCACGCTAAGATCGTCAGCTTAGCTTGCATGGCATTACAGTGTATAGCAAAGAACGTAATGCAGTTTGTTCAAAAACCTACTTTTCCTTTCGTCATTGGCTGGGGTGGACTAGGTAAAAAACACACATGGGAAGGAATTAAAGATCGCACCGTGAAAGAAAGGGAAAAAAAGGAAAAGGAAATGAAAAGAAAGCAAATATAAAGAAAACATTTACTGTGCTTTCGGCACACTAAATTTTTAGGGAACAAAAATGGAGACTTTTTTGAGTAAATATAAAATGTAACTAGCTACCTCTAATTAATAATTTAAAGTGAATTTAACTAATTTAGTATCGCGAAATCGTGCTTTAACTTACTTTTTGTCTGTCTATTTTTGGATGAATGGATGTTTATAAGTACATACGAATAAAGCGTTTAATTGCTATTTCAATTTAACCATTAGCGTTTTTGTGAATTTTAGTGACTTGTAAAGTAAGATGATACAGTAATCAAACCGAGATGTTGATTCTGGGATTGACTTATTTCAACAATGGTTGATTTTTCCACCAATTATAACGGAAGTTTCGTAGGTGAAAGCGGCCCAATGATCGTGAAAGAGTTGTCCGTAAAATCGAGCTCGCTACTCACGAGAATGGTTCTCGTTAACCACAACCAAAAACAAAAAAAAGTGTTGACTTATTATCAATGACAACGCAGTATTCAGGAATATTTTACCAATTTTAGCCCTGATACCCTCACTTTCAACCCCTCTCTCCTTGTGCTATGTTGCACCTGGTTTTTCGATCCGTGATTGCACGATATTGAGTGGAAGAAGGAGTGAGCTGCACTTGAATTCAAGTTTTTATTTCTTAATACCTCCCTAAATGTGGCTGCACGAATGTTACGTGTCGACTAATTTTGTCGCTGATTTTAGTTCGCAGAGGAGGGGAAGTGCAAAGTGGACGAGAACATCGAGCCAAGGGCGGGGCAGGGGAGGTTCGCACTCACTTCGTACTTTCTCCTGTTGGTCTGAAGCGAAGGAAGTGCGAAGGGCGCCGCATACGCGAGTAAGAGTGCAAGAAGAACTTTTCCACCCACATGTCTACCCCCTTAATAAGCTCGCCTCGCACTTTTCTCTGCTCGTCTCGGTGAAATGCGTATCTTGCCCTAGCCTCGCCCCGAGGGCGAGGCACGAACCGATCGCTGGGGAAGAGGTCCCAAGAATATCATCTCCTCGCGTCTCACCGATCATGCTTGCAACCTGCTCGATGTGAAGTTAATTGATTCAAATTAGTTACTAGTTTCATATATTGGTATATTTTTCTCCGGTATCGCGTGGAATTTCAAAACCAAAGGAAACTTCTAAATCTTAACCTTGAAAAGTAAGTGCCCTGTCCACAGCTCCCTGATTGAGAATGTGCTGGTGTTAATTTCATTGTGAAAGCGGTCGTAAGAAGGGCTGCTTGTATCCATAAGAGAGCATCAAGTGATTTTTTTTCCGCTGGTGTCTTTTTTGAATGAAACCACAAGTGTATAACCTTCAATAATGAGAACCCAATATTTCGAGTTACTTAAGCCTTGTTTGTTATTTAATCAAGGTCTTCTATCAGTTTAAGTTGGACGGCTTTGTCGATCTTTTTATATCCTAGAAAAAGTATCCTGATTTTTCTAAGATTGTCATTTGCTATCCGTATCATTCTCCTCTATCTCGGTACCACTCCCGTCTGCATTTTTTGCCGCAATTGTCATATATTCATCGTTCTATTTTTCTACATTTCAAATTTCATTTTTTTTATTTTCGCTTTCCAACAGGAAGTTTCCTTCCTTACGCTCAATTCGCTTTTCGAGGGCATTTTCCCGAACCCTTTTCCCAGATTCTACATTTAGCACTTTCACTTTTTCATTTTCATTCACTCGCCTTCCCCATCGTTAAACAATATTTTTGCACAGCGGATTGAGCAACTATGTAAATGTTTCGATTTTCACTGTTTTGTTGCTGGATGAAGGAGCCAAGTTCAGGAAAGGCATAAAACGAGGGAAGATTCAAAATTTGCTTCAATCTTAAGGTTTTTGTGTGAGTATTTTTGCTTTTAAGGTAAAGGTTTTAGGGTAAAATCAAGCTTACTGAGTGAAAGCAGATTGTGGAAGTGCTTTCTGTAAATCAAGCTTCGGGCAAGATTTCAGTGCTGCTTCGAAGATTTCGTTTTTCAGAATACTTATATCATTCGTTTCAAAAACTGGTTGTTCTTATCGCGATGCACTTTCCATGTAAATATAAAATCGATTTAGGAGAAACCGTAACAAAATACCTCGTAACTGACTGTAAATATATGAAAATCATATGCGTGAAGTGCAAATAAAGAAATGAATATGAAAGCGATCTTCGCAGTTATGAACACTACTGGCCATTAATGACCAGCTCCTGGTTTGCTTGTTAGCTCAGTTGTTAAAGCGCTGCATCGTTATCGCAGAGGTCATCCCGTACAGGCCTGAATTTCTTTTTCGGGCGTTATTTTCACTACTGCCTAAGTAGTCTTCATAACTGCGAAGGTCGCTTCTATATTCAAAATACCTGATGATCTTCATGAATCTCATAGGAGTTTTAATTTTTGTGGTATTCCTTCTTGTTAATTGGTTATCGATGGTTTGATTTATGTATCGCTGAGAATTCTCAAGATAAATTCTTGTCATCACAAAACGTTTCACCCTAGCACAGGGAGCAGAAGAATAGAAATTTATTGTTCTTTTCTCATAAGTTAACCGTGTAATTGTAGCGTGACTCGATTTTGTTGATTGATCTATGATACATGCGATTCTAATACGAGGTTGTTGAAACCCTGTCTGCAGCAATGGTCGGCTAGAAAAACCCTTCCGCCCGAGGCATGTTCGGAAAGCGAAGATTTTCCTGCGAATCACGAAGTGCCCTCTCTCTGACTAACGCTAATCCCTCGGTAAGTACTGTTTGCGGTTTTCGTTTCGTGAATATAATTAAACACGCAATCGTATGTTTCAACGGTAAATCAACCTTATCAAATTTTCTGCAATTGTACAGTTTTATTTGAATGGAAATCCAGTTAACTCAACTCCCTTTCTCCCTGTAATCTGAGCGTTTGGTGGAGATTTTTCTACGCCTTTGTATCGCAATCTCCATCTCCATCTGGGCATTCCCGAGTTCAAAAATCCACCAATTTGGAAATGATGTTTTGTGTAAAGCTTTTCTTGTTAAAATGGGTTTTATTTGCATGGAATAAAAATAAGTTTCGTTTAAAGGCCTCGCGCTTACCTCGTTTTCAAGGAGAGGCAATTGGCATCTCGCAATTTTTCAAACTTTGGTGATTACTCGCCTGCTAATGAGTAGCATGTAAGGGCATAAATACAATGAAGAAAACAAATTGCTTTGTGAACCCACAGCAAGTAATCAAGTTAAGAGAATTTTTGGCGAAAAGTTTAGCATAAAGCATTTGTCAGTTTGGTAAAGTTTTTTATTTCATTCACCATAATACCCTAATACTCAGGCTACTTTTGTGCTAAAAAATATATTGGCGCCACACCGGGTATAACTACCAACTAGTCTTCAATCGACTACGGCCACGGGGTCCCGAGAGACTAGCTCTACCGCGACGAAGGGGACGATGGGAATTTTAATCTTTCCCATCTTCCCCACGCTTCCCACGTTGCTTAAGATTAGAGAGACGACTAAGGACGAGTGAGGCATATCAGTCTCTGGATTATCGTATGACGTCTTAACACGGTCTTGTTTTGCTTACTCAGAGCTCGGGTATTAACCATGGAGAAAGAACATATCTTGAAAGATGTCTTGAAAGCCGTAGACATGTGTGTATCCGTGGGACTTTACTTTGCGAACACTCACCATGATCACGAGGCAAGAGAATTTTACAAGGAGTCGACGACGCTGTTAGAGTTCATCGAAGAATCCTTACACCAAAAAAATGCACCACGAAAGGTAATGGATCAAATAAATGTTAAACTGACACTCCATTGGAATAATTTTATACGTGAAGCACACTGACAAAGCATTTCTAAGTGAATTTATGACCTTATGCTTCCTCTGTGCGACCCAACATTAGCTTTCCTACTGCAATTTAGAATCACTCCGAAATTTCAACTAAATTAACATCGCCCAACTTTTTAGCCTGTAGTGATCACACACTGAATAATTGTAGAGCGCCTTATCACGGCTTTCTCGTTATTCCTCAGAGCGCAGCGTTTAAAAAGGACGAAGTAGATGTCTGCAAAGCTGCGGATAAAACAGTGGCGTGTTACTCTGAAAACAGCCATCGCAGCCAAGCAGCCCCAGAATTCTATAAAGAATGGTTGAACCTGTTGAGATCGGTCCAAAAGTCCTTCAGTTTAATATCAGAAGCAATACCTGAAGTAATACGAAAGACTTTGTTGGGCCCGAGAAATGAAGAACCACGAAAGGTAATAGATCACATGATAATGCTAGTACATCTTGCCCTCGCTGAGAGCGAATCGTGCCTTGGTAACCACTTGGAGTCAAAAATAAATGCTGAACTTGCTTTTGCAATTGTCTTAAATCACGAAAATGCCAGAAAAGATATAGCTCGAGCGTGTTACAGAATATTTTGGAAGTGTTTTATGAGTATTGAGCGATATGACCAAAAGATTGAATGTCTCATGAAAATGCTTGCAATTACCAAGGAAACTGGTGACACAGTAAAAGAAGCAGAGGTCTATTTCCAGCTAGGATTATGTTATTCCTTCGTAGGTCAAAAAGAACAGGCAGTAGAGTTTGTTGAGAAATCAATACAGATACGTCAGATCGATGGACACCAGGGGAGACTAGTTGATTGTTTAAACCTACTGGCAAATAATGTGCTTTCGTCAGGCCAGCAAAACGAGGCATTCGAGAGACTGCAGGAAGCCCTTCGAGTTAGCGAAGAGATTGAAGGGGGAATGATTAAATCTATAGTGCTCATAGCATTGGGACATGCTTATAAAGATATTGGTCAATACGATAAAGCAAAGGAATATTACCAGAAAGTGATTCGAGTCAGTAAGGAGTTTCATGTCCCAGACTTAGGAACATGGGCCTACTATCACAACGCTGAACTTCTCATTGAACTTCAACAATATGAGGAATCCATAAAGAGCATAGAGAAAGCCCTTGAACTCTGTGAAGAAGGCAATTTAGCAAAGCAGACCACACTCTCTAAAGGCGACATTTATATCACATTCTGTAAGATACACCTACTGCTTGGCCAACACGATAAAGCTGACGAATGTGTAAAGCAAATATTAACGGAAGATTGGCCCAAAAATAACTTGGATCGGTCTGTAAGCCTCTTTCAGTTAGGTTCCTTTTTCAGTGTAAATGGGAAATTGGAACAGGCATGTGACATTATTTCTGAAAGTATCAAATGCTATGAAAGTGGGCGTGGCCTTTTCAATGATGAGTTCAAACTTTCTGCCGGAGACATGGAACAACACTTTGAATTGTACAGGCATCATTGCCTCTTGCTTATGGCTCTGGGTAAGCCCATCCAAGCTTTGTGTACAGCAGAGAGAGGCCGTGCCCGCCTATTGGCGGAACTGTTAGCAGAGAAATATGCCATTCGAGAAGAGGCAGAGCTAAGTGAAAATGACCTCAATATACTTCTAAAGCGTCTGAATGATAATCAAATTTTAGTATTTATCGCCACTCCAAGAGGTAAAAGAATCACGTTCTGGATAATGAAGAATGATGCCACATTGGAGATGAGGAATCCAAAAGGGGCCAATCAAGATTCTCCCCTGAAGACTTATATCGAGTTATTTTCTTACGGCCGAAGCATTAACTGTGAGGACCGTTCATTGTCAGCTTTGTATGACATTCAGTATGCTGCTGATGATACCCAGCACGATGGAGTCAGGGGGAAACGTCTCCTTGAGGAGACAGACGACGAGGACCTTGAGGCTGAAAACTTACCAAATCAACTGTACAAGTCACTCATCGCTCCATTTGCTGATCGAATTCAGGGCCGAGAGCTTGTACTTGTTCCCGAGGGATCTATGGTCATGGTTCCATTTACCGCACTTCAGGACGATTCTGGAAAGTACCTGTCTGAGTCGTGCAGTATTCGCATCATTCCTTCGTTGTCAACACTTAAGTTGATTCTTGACTCCCCAGAGAATTATCACAGCCGGAATGGAGCGCTGATCGTTGGCGATCCACAAGTAAGTCATATCACACCACTTCCGCAATTGAAAGCAGCTAGGCAGGAAGCTAAAGAAATTGCTGATCTTCTGGAGGTGGAGCCTTTGTTGGGTGAGCAAGCAACGAAGGAAGAAGTGCTGCGACGAATAACGGATGTGTGTCTGGTACACATCGCCGCCCATGGTGACGCGGAAAAAGGAGAGATTGCTTGTGCACCTAACCCACCCTTCCCTCAAAACCCAACGAAGGAGGACTACATGCTGACTATGGGAGACATCGCCAAGGTTCGGATTCGGGCCAAGCTTGTTGTACTCAGCTGTTGTCACAGTGCTAAAGGAAAGATCATGAAAGCCGAGGGAGTTGTGGGGATCGCTCGAGCCTTCATTGCTTCAGGAGCTCGTTCAGTGCTGGTTTCCCTGTGGGCCGTGGATGACAAAGCCACAAAGGAGTTCATGATTCGTTTCTACGGACATGTGAAGTGTGATAAAATGAGTGCCAGTGAAGCTCTTCACCGGACCATGAAGTGGATGAGAGAATCTGAGACGACAAGGTACACGGTGAGGGAATGGGCTCCATTCGTTCTGATTGGAGATGACGTCAAACTGGACTTATAAAAACCATGTTTCAAATGAGGTGCAGCAAGATAAGAACACAGAAGGGAGAAGTGTATCAATTTTCTAAAATTAGATATGACTTCACCTTTCTTAAGCAGTTTTTTTTGTCAGTTTTCAGAAACATTTTTTCTTCAAGGTTCTATAGGATTGTCAATGAAAGAACTGTTTTGGATATTATAAGATTATTATGTAGTAAAGCGAGTTCAATTATTTGTTAAGCTCAAACTTCTGGTATAGCTTTTAAAGTAGTTTTTCGGAACCACGGCAAGGAATTCTTTTTTTCTATATAAACAATAGTTTGATGAAATTTCCAAATTTTGGCTGCAAAATTAAAGAGCCATGGCTTTTTAAGGAAATTCACACAGTCGCCATATATTAATATTACGATAAACTTAAGGTTATTGATAACCTCAATAGACACATTGTCCTTTACTTTTATTAAAAGTAAACCAAGAAAAATTTAAACCGCTTCGAAATCGTATTGACTGTCCTTTCTTACCACGAACTTTAAGCGTTTTCAATGCGGTTAAACTTATCGATCTGTAGAAATCGCGGTAGAGCTTCAGTTGGTTGGCGCGCTCTGATTGATCTAAGACTGCGCCTACTTTTTTTCGCAAAGAGCACTTCTTTGCTCGTTTATCCTCATTGCTAAGCCAAGAAAATAACTGCCATAATCCGTACTATTTATGCTTTTTTCCACATGAGACTTTACGGGAGAGTAAGACAAGGGGTCTTTACAAACGTTTGGTTATCTAATGGAAATGGGATTGGCAGTCGATTTTTTCAAATATCATAACTTGTCTATGTTCCGCTATAGTTTCAATATCAACAGACTCATCGCCTTTTTGACATGATGACAGACAGCAGGGACTATCATTTGCGGAGAATGAGCACATCATGCGAAAAAACAAAGACGTAAATAACCACATGTCCCCTCGAGTCTTTGCTGACAAACAAAATTTCTTTTTCGGATGAAATAAATGGTCATTCCAATTGATTGCTTTAGTCTGATAAAAAGCGCCGCAAAATTTGTATAAACATCGTATATCCACTCACTCTATCAACGATATCCACCGTGACGTATTCCACTGCTCTCATTCTTAATTCACGTGTCTTTGTGTTGTGGAGAGACAATTCAGAGATCTATATTGCAGAACTGTCATCAAGGAAAAAAGATTTAGCCTACTCTCTCTTCTAAGCTATTCTCTTCATTCTGTATTTACTATTTTTATGGAATTTTCCATGTTCTATTTTTCCACCAGAAAATTTATTTCCTAGTTACTTCTTTCGAAAAAGAAATGATTTCCTTTAGTCCTATTCGCTCTCCAAAGCCTGTTTTTCGATCCCCTTTCCTTGATCTCACATTTCCTAACTCAAATAATGACTCATTCGTACTTCACTTTTCGTTAAAAATTTGTGAAACATAATGTCTTTGCCCAACGTAGTAACATAATAAGCAGTTAAGTAGCATGTGTCTTTATTAAGGATTGCAAAGGTCGACAACGCCTGTAAGACGAATGTTCTGGTTTTTACTCCGTTTTAGCGCAGGATGCCAAAAATAGCAAAGGAAGGCTCTACAGTTGCTTCAATTCAGAGGTTTGTGCATAACTATTTTTGATGGAAAGTTCATGCTTTCAAGGTGAAAATCAAGATGACTCCGTGCATGCACTAGTCAAAGCAAGCTCAGGCGGAACTGTTACGTTGTTTATGATCTGAGCTTTAGCCAAGATTTCCTTGTAGTCCGTAATTCAGTCCATACGTACATTTACATTTGAAAGAAAACATAGAGAAAAAAGATAACCTACGACACTTTGTTTTCAGATGGAAACTCTTTTAAAACGAGCAAAAACCCAAAAAGGTAAATGGAGATTAATGGCGAATTGACAGCTGCTGGCGATTTCGAAATTTCTTTCATTTTCAAAGCATTTACCTCAATTTCAATTCTGAAAAGTTAATTGTTTATGACTGTGCGTATTTTCAATGTCAATATAAAATCAAGGGGAGATGCAATGAAATGCCTGCTTATTTTCGGAAAACATATGAGAGCGTTAACCATTTACAGCCTAATATCAATATAGATATTCTCCAAACTGTTCTCCATAAATTTCCTAAGGTGCTCTCAAGGTGAATTAGTTTTATAATCAAGAGCTTATTTAGTTGGTGTTCGTTTTCTTTATGCTCGTACTTTAGGGGTGGAAGGAGTGGTTCGCAAACATGAAAGCCTTCAATAGTAATATTTGTGCTCTTGTGTGAGGCGATTTAAGCGTTGTCAAAATGCAACTTATGGTGATATGTATGTTGGTAGAGATGCATGGCATGCAGGAGTGAAATTGTGCCTCAACCTACCTGCAAGGCAGGTGTGTGGAGGCAATAATTGAATTATAAGAATTGAATTGTTCACATTTTTTCAATCGTTGTAGAGATGGCTAAAGAAAGTCAAACTTGCATTTAATGGCACCATATTTAGCAGTTACCTTGTATTAAGCGGTCACTTGTCAAAGTCCCGAATTTGTTTCCGCTTAATAATTGTAATTTTCATCTCTATTAAGCGGCCACTCCTATTAAGCAGTCGTAGTTACCTTTAATAAGTCCCAACGGACCACTCAAACAAAACTAAGAAAAGTCTTAAATAATTTTTCATCCATTTTCTCTCCCAAAATCAAAAGTGAGTATTATTTTCGAGCGAGAAGTCAATTACAGCATACAGTGGCGTTATTTATGCTTTTTATAATACCCCTAATCTGTGGAAACTATATTTAGAAGTCAACCTGTATTAAGCGGTAACGTCGATGACCGCGTAATACAGGTTCGACTGTATGGAGTTTCTTACGAAGACTTTACTTAACTCTCACAGAGAACGGCGTTAAATATGAACGGAGTGGATGTCTCGGGAGCTGTGAAGATTACAACGTCAGTGGCACGCTTCCTAGAAAACACCAAGCGTCGACGAGCAGCTTTACAATTGTACAAAGAGTTGGTGACACTATTGGAATTCATCAAACAGGAGTTTAATTTATCAAAACCCACACTGAATGATAAAACACGAAAGATACTCGATGAGTGGACTATATCAGCATTTGTTTCCCTCGCTCAAGTCAACTTACATTTGGGTGAGTATAATGAGTCAAAGACATATGCTGAACTTGCCCTTGCTAAAAGGAGAGAAACTGGAAGCAAAGAGACAGAAAAGTTATGTCATCGAATAATATGTTTATGTCTGGCTTTTGGTTGTAGCCAACATGACCGAGACACTGTATGTTTAAAGGAAATGCTCTCAGTTATCAAGGAGTCCGGCGATACAGAGTCAGAAGCAACTGCCTGCTATTTACTTGCTATGAGACATTTTGAAGTTGGTCAAATGGAAGAGGCAGCAGAGTTTCTAGAGAAATCAATTCAAACGAGTCAGAAAGGTTGTTGCAGTTGGTTAGAGATGAAAAGCCTAATCGCACTAGGACATACGATGCTTTTGCCAGGCCAGAAAAACAAAGCGTTTCAAAAACTTGAGGAAGCTCTTCAAATAAGCGAAGAAATTGGAGACAAGAGGTGGAAAGCTAGTGCTCTTTTCGATTTAGGGAACGCTCATTATGCTGATGGTAGGTACGAAGAGGCAAGGAAGTTTTACGAGAACTCACTGCAACTCATTGCAAAATTGCCTCAAATAGGAATATGGGTTTATATTAGGCTCGGTACTGTTCTTGTTGAACTTAAACAATTTGACGAAGCCATGAAGCTTTTACACAAAGCCCTTGAAATCTGGGAAGAGGACAAACCAGTATACCAGACCTTACTCTGCAGGAACGAAATCTTCGCCGTACTCTGTCACCTACATCTACTTCTTGGTCAGCCGGAAAAAGCTACTGAGTATGTAAACAAAATATTAACAGGAAGTTGGCACAAAAGCAAGCATGTATCTCTTAGTTACCTAGGTGCCTACATTACCGCACACGGACACTTTGAAGAGGCATGCGACATTCTGGCTGAAAGCATCAAAAGTTATGAAAACTATTTTGAGTCTTTAAATGACAAATCCAAACTTACTGTAGGGGACATAGAAGTCAACATCATGATTTACCAGCATCGCTGCTCTCTGCTACTTGTTCTTGGTAAGTTTGCCGAGGCTCTATGTACAGCAGAGCAGGGTCGTGTCCGTGTATTGACAGAACTGTTGGCAAAGAAATACAGGATCCACGAAAAGGCCAAGTTTAGTGAAACGGAACTCAATAGCCTTATGGTTGGTCTGGCGGAGAGACATGTTATAGTTTATTTTGGCTCTGGTCTCAAAGACAGCATCTTCTGGATAATGAAAAATGAACTTGGTCCGAAATTGGAGGCGATTTCCCAAGAAAAAGCCAGAGTTGATACACTCCTTCAAGCCAACTCCAGGTCACTTTCTTGCAGTCGAAACGTCAACTGCGAGGACTGTACATTGTCAGCCTTGTATGAAATTCAGTCTGCTAATGATGATACCCAGCACGACAGTGCAGTGAGAAACGTCTCCTTGAAGAGACAGACGACGAGGTACGCGAGGTTGAAAAGTTACCCAATCAACTGTACAAGTCACTCATCGCTCCATTTGCTGATCGTATTCAGGGCCGAGAGCTTGTACTTGTTCCCGAGGGATCTATGGTCATGGTTCCTTTTGCCGCACTACAGGACGATTCTGGAAAGTACCTGTCTGAGTCGTGCAGTATTCGCATCATTCCTTCGTTGTCAACACTTAAGTTGATTCTTGACTCCCCAGAGAATTATCACAGCCGGAATGGAGCGCTGATCGTTGGCGATCCACAAGTGAGTCATGTCACAGCACTTCCGCAATTGAAAGCAGCTAGGCAGGAAGCTAAAGAAATTGCTGATCTTCTGGAGGTGGAGCCTTTGTTGGGTATGCAAGCCACGAAAGAAGAAGTGCTGCGACGAATAACGGATGTGTGTCTGGTACACATCGCCGCCCATGGTGACGCGGAAAGAGGAGAGATTGCTTGTGCACCTAACCCATCCTCCCCTCAAAACCCAACGAAGGAGGACTACATGCTAACCATGGCGGACGTTAGCAAGGTTCGGATCCGAGCGAAGCTTGTTGTACTAAGCTGTTGTCACAGTGCTAAAGGAAAGATTATGAAAGCCGAGGGAGTTGTGGGGATCGCTCGAGCCTTCATTGCTTCAGGAGCTCGTTCAGTGCTGGTTTCTCTGTGGGCCGTGGATGACAAAGCCACAAAGGAGTTCATGATTCGTTTTTACGGACATCTGAAGTGTGACAAAATGAGTTCCAGTGAAGCTCTTGACCAGACCATGAAGTGGATGAGAGAATCTGAGACGACCAGGTACACGGTGAGGGAATGGGCCCCATTCGTTCTGATTGGAGATGACGTCAATCTGGACTTATAAACCCTTTGTTATAAGTGAGGTGCAGTAAAACAAGAACACTGAAGGGAGAACTGTATCACTTTGCTAACATCATAAATACCTTCACCTTTCTTAAGCAATTTTTTTTCAGTTATTGGTAGCTTTTTTTACAAAGTTCTATAGAATTGTTAAAGAACTGTTTTGGATATAATAGGATTATTTTGTCGTAAAGCGAGTTGAAATTATTCGTCCAACTAAAACCTCTGATACAGCTTTTTAAGTAGGTTTTCGGAACTACGGCGAGGAATTTTGTTTTTCATATAAACAATAGTTTGATGAAGTTTCCAAATTTTTGCTACAAAATTAGAGTCATGGCTTTTTAAGCAAATTCACATAGTCGCCATAATATTGCGATAAACTTAAGGTTATTGATAACCTCAATACACACATTGTCCTTTCCTTTTACTTAACAGAAAACGAAGAAAAATGTAAACCACTTAGAAATCGTATTGACTGTCCTTTCTTCTGAGGAACTTTAAGTGTTTTCAATGTACTTCAGCTTATCGATCTGTAGAAATCGCGGTAGAGCTTCAGTTGGTTGGCTCTGATTGATCTAAGATTGCGGCTACTTTTTTCCGCGAAGAGTGTTTCTTTGCTCGTTCGTCCCCTCAGCTAACTAAGAAATAACTGCCCTATTCCGCATTATTTAAGCCTTTTTCCACATGAGACTTTACAGGAGAGTGAGACAAGGGGCCTTTACAAACGTTTGGTTTTCTAATGGAAATGGCATTGCCATTCGATTTTCTCAAACATCATAACTTGTTTATGTTCCGCAACAGTTTTAATATCAACAGGCACGTCGCCTTTTTTGACATGATGACAGAATGCAGGAACTATCATTTACGGAGAATTAGCACATCATGAGAACAAACAAAGACGTAAATAACCACATGTCCTCTCGAGCATTTCCTGACGAAGAAAATTTCTTTTTCGTTTGAAATAAATGATCATTCCAATTGATTGCTTTAGTCTGATAAAAAGCGCAGCGAAATTTGTATAAACATCGTTTGTCTGCTCACTCTATCAACGATATCCGCCGTACGTATTCCAATGCTCTCGTTCTTAGTACACGTGTCTTTGTGTTGTGGAGAGGCAATTCAGAGATCTATCTTGCAGAACTGTCACCAAGGAACGAAGACTTAACCTACTCTCTCTTCTAAACTCTCTTCACTAACTAAATTCTCTTCATTCTGCATTTGCCATTCTTAAGGACTTTTTCATGTTCTATTTTTCCACCAGAATATTTCATTTACTAATTTCTGCTTTCGAACAAGAATTTATTTTCTTAAGTCCTGTTCGCTTTCCAAAGCCTGTTTTTTTCGATCCTCTTTCCTTGATCTCACATTTCCTAATTCATATAACGACTCATTGGTACTTCACTTTTTGTTTAAAAATTTGTAAAACACAATGTCTTTGCCCAGCGGAAAAACATATTAAGAAGGAAGGTAACATACATCTTCATTTAGGATCGCAGAGATCGACGACAACACCTCTAAGACGATTGTTCTTACTCAGTTTTAGCGCAGGATGATAGAACACTTGACGAAAAGGACATGAAAAGCAAAGGGGGGTTCGAAAGTTGCTTGAGTTCAGAGTTTGTGCATAACTATTTTTGATTGAAAGTTCATGCTTTCAAGGTGAAAATCAAGATGACTCCGTGCACGCACTAGTCAAAGCAAGCCGAGACGGAATTGTTACGCTGTCAGTCATGATCTGAGCTTCGGGCAAGATTTCCTTATAGCCCGTAATTAAGTCCATACGTACATTTATTTGTGAAGGAAAAAATAGAGAAAAAAGATAACCTACGACATTTTGATTTTAGATGGAAACTCTTTTGAAACGAGCAAAAACCGGAAAGGGTAAATAAAAATTTGTCACAGTGTGAAAGGAAAGATTATGAAAGCCGAGGGAGTTGTGGGGATCGCTCGAGCCTTCATTGCTTCAGGAGCTCGTTCAGTGCTGGTTTCTCTGTGGGCCGTCGATGACAAAGCCACGAAAGAGTTCATGGTTCGTTTCTACGGGCATCTGAAGTGTGATAAAATGAGTGCCATTGAAGCTCTTGACCAGACCATGAAGTGGATGAGAGAATCTGAGACGACCAGGTACACGGTGAGGGAATGGGCCCCATTGGTTTTGATTGGAGATAACATCAATCTGGACCTATAAAAACTTTGTTTCAAATGAGGTGCAGCAAGACGAGAACACAGAAGGGAGAATTGTATCACTTTTCTAAAATTATAAATACCTTCATCTTTCTTAAGCAATTTTTTTGTGATTTATTAGTAACTTTTTTAAGGTTCTAGAGGATTGTTAAAGAACTTTTCTGGCTATGATAAGATTATTTTGTAGTAAAGCGAGTTGAAAGTGTTTGTTAAGCTCAAAGGTCTGATAAAGCTTTTAAAGTAGTTTTTCGGAACTACGGCAAGGAATTCTTTTTTTTTTCCATATAAACAATAGTTTGATGAATTTCCAAACTTTGGCTACAAAATTAAAGAGCCATAGCTTTTTAAGCGAATTCACACAGTTGCTGTATATTAATATTGCGATAATCTTAACGTTATTGATAACCTCGATAGACACAGTCCTTTACTTTTATTAAAAGTAAACCAAGAAACATTTAAACCGCTTAGAAATCGTATCGACTGTCCTTTCTTTCCAGGAACTTTAAGTATTTTCAATGCGGTTAAACTTATCGATCTGTAGAAATCGCGGTAGAGCTTCAGTTGGTTGGCGTGCTCTGATAGCGCCTACTTTTTTCCGCAAAGAGTACTTCGTTGCTCGTTTATCCTCAGTGCTAAGCTAAGAAAATAACCGTCATAATCCGTACTATTTATGCTTTTTCCACTTATAACTTTACGGGAGAGTAAGACAATGGGTCTTTACAAACGTTTGGTTTTCTAATGGAAATGACATTGGCATTCGATTTTTTCAAATATCATAACTTGTTTATGTTCCGCTTTAGTTTCAATATCAACAGACGCGTCGCCTTTTTTGACATGATGACAGACAGCAGGAGCTATCATTTGCCGAGAATGAGCACATCATGCGAACAAACAAAGACGTAAATAGCCACACGTTCTCTCGAGCCTTTCCTGACAAATAAAATTTCTTTTTCGTATGAAATAAAGGATCATTCCATTTAATTGCTTTAGTCTGATAAAAAGCGCAACAAAATTTCTATAAACATCGTATGCCTGCTCACTCTATCAATGATATTCACTATACGTATTTTACTGCTCTCTTTCTTAGCACAAGTGTCTTTGTGTTGTGAAGAGCCAATTCAGAGACTTTTTCATGTGCTTTTTTTCCACCAGAAAATTCCTTTTTCTAATTTCTACTTTCGAACAAGAAATTACTTCCTTAAGCCCTATTCGCTTTCCAAAGCCCGTTTTTTGGATCCTTTTTCTATGATTCCACATTTCCTAACTCATATCATGACTCATTTGTACTACACTTTTCGTTTAAGATTTGTGAAACATAATGTCTTTATCCAGCGGAGTAACATATTAAGCAGTAAAGTAGCATGTATCTTCATTTAGGATCGCAGAGAGCGACAACACCTCTGAGACGATTGTTCTAGCTTTTACTACTTTTTAGCACAGGATGATGGAATAATTGACCAAAATGACATGAATAGCAAAGGAAGGTTCTAAAGTTGCTTGAGTTCAGAGATTTGTGCATAACTATTTTTGATTGAAAGTTTATGTTTTCAAGGTGAAAATCAAGATGACTCCGTGCATGCACTAGTCAAAGCAAGCTGAGGCGGAACTGTTACGTTATTTTATGATCTGAGCCTCGAGCAAGATTTCCTTGTAGCCCGTAATTCAGTTCATACGTACATTTATTTTTTAAAAAGAAAAAATCGAGAAAAAAGATGACCTACGAAACCTTGTTTACAGATGGAAACACTTTTGAAACGAGCACAAACTCAAAAAGGTAAATGAAGATTTATGGAAAATTGACAGCTGCTGACGGTTTCTAAATTTCTTTCGTTTTCCAAGGTATTTACCTCAATGTCGTTTTGAAAACTCAATTGTTCTTGACAGTGTGTATTTCCAATGTCAATGTAAGATAAAAAAGGAAATCGTGTAAGGGCGTTAATCATCTACAGCTTAGCATCATTATACATATTGTCCAGACTGTTCTCTATACATTTCCTAAGGTGCTGCCAAGGTGAATTTGTTTTATAATTAAGAGCTTACTTAGTTGGTCTTTGTTTTCTTTATGCTCGTGACTTAGGGGTGGTAGGAGTGTTTCGCAAACATGAAAGCCTTCAATAGTAATATTTATGCACTCGTGTGCAGCAATTTAAGCGTTGTTAAAATGCATCTGATGATGATATGCATACTGGTAGAAATACATGATTATCAAACGTGCGTTATTCAGGCCAGGCAGTTGGGTGGAGGCAATAATTGAATTATAAGAATTGAACTGTTCACATTTTTCAATTGTGAACAAAGTCAAACCTGCATTAAGCGGCACCATATCTAGCGGTCACCCTATTAAGCGGTCGCAGTCACCCTTTACTGAGCCCCTACGGCCTGTTTATATTGTTCTCTACCTGTATTGAACGGTCACTGAAAGTGGGACCACTCAAACAAAACTAATAATAACCTGTTAAGAAACTTTTGATCCATTTCTCTCACCAAGAATCAAGGTATGTAGTATTTTCGAGCAAGATTCTGTACATTATTTGGTCAATTATGGCATAAAGTTGCGTTATTTAAGCTTTTTATAAAAAAAACCGCTAATCGGTGGAAACTGTATTCAGCAGTCGACCGCTTAATACAGTTTCGACTGTATGGAGTTTCTCATGAAGGTTTTACTTTACTCACTTAGAGAACGACGTTAAATATGAAGAAAGTGGATGCCTCGCGAGCTGTGAAAATTACAACGTCAGTGGCACGTTTCCTGGAAAACACCAAGCGTCGACGCGCAGCTTTAAAATTTTACAAAGAGTTGGTGACATTATTGGAATTCATCGAACAGGAATTCAATTCATCAAGAGCCTTAATGAATGATAAAACACGAAAGGAATTGGATCACAGCACTATATCAGCATTTCTTTCCATCGCTGTCATCAACTTACATTTGCTTAAGTATGATGAGTCAAAGATATATGCTGAACTTGCTCTTGCTAAAAGTAGGAAAACTGGCAGCAAAAAGACAGAAGAGTCATGTCTTCGAATACTCTGTGTATGTTTGGCTTTTGATCGTAACCAATATGACCGAAATACTAAATGTTTAGAGGAAATACTCGCAGTTACCAAGGAATCTGGCGATACAGAGACAGAAGCAACTACCTACTATCTGCTTGCTATGAGACATGTTGACGTTAATCAGATGGAAGAGGCAGTAGAGTTTCTTGAGAAATCAATTCAAACGAGTCGAAAAGGTGGTTGCAGGTGGATAGAGGTTAAATGCTTAATCGCACTTGCACTTAATGTGCTTTCGCCAGGCCAGAAAAAGAAAGCGTTTCGGAAACTTGAGGAAGCTCTTCGAATATCCGAGGAAATTGGAGATTATGAAAGGAAAGCCTTTGCGCTTCAAGCTTTAGGGGACTTTTCTAGGGTTTATGGTAGGCTCGAAGAAGCAAAGGAGTTTTACGAGAAAAAGATTCAGCTCTGTACAAAATTGCCTTATGCAAGATTATCGGGTTATATGAGGCTTGGCACTGTTCTTCTTGAACTTCACCAATTTGACGAAGCCATGAAGTGTTTACACAAAGGTCTTGACATCTGTGGAGAGGACCATTCAGTAGGCCAGACCTTTCAATACGATATTTACGTGGAACTCTGTCGCCTTCACCTTCTCCTTGGTCAACCAGAAAAAGCTAGTGAGTATGTAAACAAAGTACTAACAGGAAGTTGGAACGAAAAGAACCATACTTCTCTCATGGTTCTTGGTTGCTATATTAGTAAACACGGGCACTTTGAACAAGCATACGACATCCTGGCTGAGAGCATCAAAGGTTATGAGAACAGTCTTGACCCTTTGAATGACGAGTCCAAACTTTCTGATGGAGACTTAGATGTCAACATCTGGATGTACACGTATCGTTGCTTTTTGCTGTTTGTTCTTGGTAAGTTTGCCGAGGCTTTGTGTACAGCAGAGCGAGGCCGTGCCCGTGTATTGACAGAACTTTTGGCAAAGGAATACGGCATTCAAGAAAAGGCCAAATTGAGTGAAACTGACCTATATAGCCTTATGGGTAGTTTGGCTAAGAGTCAAATCTTAGTTTTCTTTGGCTCTGCGGTCGATAAGAGCATCTTGTGGATAATGACAAATGAACAAGGCCCGAACTTGGAGGTAATGTCTCAAGAAAAAGCAGAAGTTGATTGTCTCCTTGAAGCTAATTTCGGGTCACTTTTTTGTAACCGAAACGTCAACTGCGAGGACCGTACATTGTCAGCCTTGTATGACATTCAGTCTGCTGATGATGATACCCAACACGACAGTGTCAGTGAGAAACGTCTCCTTGAAGAGACAGACGACGAGGTACGCGAGGTTGAAAACTTACCCAATCAACTGTACAGATCACTCATCGCTCCGTTTGCTGACCGTATTCAGGGCCGAGAGCTTGTACTTGTTCCCGAGGGATCTATGGTCATGATTCCTTTTGGCGCACTGCAGGACGATTCTGGAAAGTACCTGTCTGAGTCGTGCAGTATTCGCATCATTCCTTCGTTGTCAACACTTAAGTTGATTCTTGACTCCCCAGAGAATTATCACAGCCGGAATGGAGCGCTGATCGTTGGCGATCCACAAGTGAGTCATGTCACAGCACTTCCGCAATTGAAAGCAGCTAGGCAGGAAGCTAACGAAATTGCTGATCTTCTGGAGGTGGAGCCTTTGTTGGGTATGCAAGCCACGAAAGAAGAAGTGCTGCGACGAATAACGGATGTGTGTCTGGTACACATCGCCGCCCATGGTGCCGCGGAAAGAGGAGAGATTGCTTGTGCACCTAACCCATCCTCCCCTCAAAACCCAACGAAGGAGGACTACATGCTGACCATGGCGGACGTTAGCAAGGTTCGGATCCGAGCGAAGCTTGTTGTACTAAGCTGTTGTCACAGTGCTAAAGGAAAGATTATGAAAGCCGAGGGAGTTGTGGGGATCGCTCGAGCCTTCATTGCTTCAGGAGCTCGTTCAGTGCTGGTTTCTCTGTGGGCCGTGGATGACAAAGCCACAAAGAAGTTCATGATTCGTTTCTACGGACATCTCAAGTGTGACAAAATGAGTGCCAGTGAAGCTCTTCATCAGACCATGAAGTGGATGAGAGAATCTGAGACGACAAGGTACACGGTGAGGGAATGGGCCCCATTCGTTCTGATTGGAGATGACGTCAATCTGGACTTATAAACCCTTTGTTATAAGTGAGGTGCAGTAAGACAAGTACACTGAAGGAAGAACTGTATCACTTTGCTAACATTATAAATACCTTCACCTTTCTTAAGCAGTTTTTTTTTCAGTTATTGGTACCTTTTTTACAAAGTTCTATAGAATTGTTAAAGAACTGTTTTGGATATAATAGGATTATTTTGTCGTAAAGCGAGTTGAAATTATTTGTCAAGCTAAAACCTATGATATAGCTTTTTAAGTAGTTTTTCAGAACTACGGCGAGGAATTTTGTTTTTCATATAAACAATAGTTTGATGAAGTTTCTAAATTTTTGCTACAAAATTAGAGTCATGGCTTTTTAAGCAAATTCACATAGTCGCCATAATATTGCGATAAACTTAAGGTTATTGATTACCTCAATAGACACATTTTCCTTTCCTTTTATTTAACAGAAAACGAAGAAAAATGTAAACTGCTTCGAAATCGTATTGACTGTCTTTTCTTTCTCAGGAACTTTAAGTGTTTTCAATGTACTTCAACTTATCTATCTGTAGAAATCGTGGTAGAGCTTCAGTTGGTTGGCTCTGATTGATCTAAGATTGCGGCTGCTTTTTTCCGCAAAGAGTATTTCTTTGCTCGTTTGTCCCCTCAGCTAACTAAGAAATAACTGCCCTATTCCGCATTATTAAAGCCTTTTTCCACATGAGACTTTACAGGAGAATAAGACAAGGGGTTTTTACAAACGTTTGGTTTTCTAATGGAAATGGCATTGCCATTCGATGTTTTCAAACATCATAACTTGTTTATGTTCCGCATCAGTTTTAATATCAACAGGCACGTCGCCTTTTTTGACATGATGACAGACAGCAGGGACTATCATTTACGGAGAATGAGCACATCATGCGAACAAACAAAGACGTAAATAGCCACATGTCCTATCGAGCCTTTCCTGACGTAGAAATTTCTTTTTCGTTTGGAATAAATGATCATTCCAATTGATTGCTTTAGTCTGATAAAAAGCGCAGCGAAATTTGTATAAACATCGTATGTCCGCTCACTCTATCAACGATATCCGCCGTGCGTATTCCACTGGTCTCATTCTTAGTTAACGTGTCTTTGTGTTGTGGAGAGGCAATTCAGAGATCTATCTTGCAGAACTGTCACCAAGGAACGAAGACTTAACCTATTCTCTCTTATAAACTATTCTCTTCATTCTGCATTTGCTATTCTTAAGGCCTTTTTCATGTTCTATTTTTCCACCAGAATATTTCATTTCCTAATTTCTGCTTTCGAACAAGAAATGATTTGTTTAAGACCTATTCGCTTTCCAAAGCCTGTTTTTTTCGATCCTCTTTCCTTGATCTCACATTTCGTAACTCATATAACGACTCATTTGTACTTCACTTTTTGTTTAAAAATTTGTGAAACATAATGTCTTTGCCCAGCGGAGAAACATATTAAGAAGGAAAGTAGCATACATCTTCATTTAGGATCGCAGAGATCGACGACGCCTCTAAGACGATCGTTCTTACTCAGTTTTAGCGCAGGATGATAGAGCACTTGACGAAAAGGACATGAAAAGCAAAGGAAAGTTCTAAAGTTGCTTGAGTTCAGAGGTTTTTGCATAACTATTTTTGATTGAAAGTTCATGCTTTCAAGTTGAAAATCAAGATGACTCCGTGCATGCACTAGTTAAAGCAAGCTGAGACGGAACTGTTACGTTGTTCATGATCTGAGCTTCGGGCAAGATTTCCTTATAGCCCGTAATTAAGTCCATAGGTACATTTATTTGTGAAAGAAAAAATAGAGAAAAAAGATAACCTACGACATTTTGATTTTAGATGGAAACTCTTTTGAAACGAGCAAAAACCGGAAAGGGTAAATAAAAATTTTTCACAGTGCTAAAGGAAAGATTATGAAAGCCGAGGGAGTTGGGGGGATCGCTCGAGCCTTCATTGCTTCAGGAGCTCGTTCAGTGCTGGTTTCTCTGTGGGCCGTCGATGACAAAGCCACGAAAGAGTTCATGTTTCGTTTCTACGGGCATCTGAAGTGTGATAAAATGAGTGCCATTGAAGCTCTTGACCAGACCATGAAGTGGATGAGAGAATCTGAGACGACCAGGTACGCGGTGAGGGAATGGGCCCCATTGGTTTTGATTGGAGATAACATCAATCTGGACCTATAAAAACTTTGTTTCAAATGAGGTGCAGCAAGACGAGAACACAGAAGGGAGAATTGTATCACTTTTCTAAAATTATAAATACCTTCATCTTGAAATTAGAAGATCCTCGCAGCTAAGAACACTACTGAAACTAGTAGTTGTAAGTAGGACCTGAAAAAAAATTTCAGGCCCGTACGGGATTTGAACCCATAACCTCTGCGATACCGGTGCAGCGCTCTACCAATTGAACTAACAAGCCAACTAGGAGCTGGTCAATGAATTGGGTACAAATAAACATCCGAGTGAATGAAGATTTAGATATATGAAAATTCACATATTTGCACTGCGGTGGAAAGATGAATTTAGAAGATCCTCGCAGCTAAGAACACTACTGAAACTAGTAGTTGTAAGTAGGACCTTAAAAAAAAAAATTCAGGCCCGTACGGCATTCACTCGAATGTTTATTTGTACCCAATTCATTGACCAGCTCCTAGTTGGCTTGTTAGCCCAATTGATAGAGCGCTGCACCGGTATCGCAGAGGTCATGGGTTCAAATCCCGTACGGGCCTGAAATTTTTTTTTCAGGTCCTACTTACAACTACTAGTTTCAGTAGTGTTCTTAGCTGCGAGGATCTTCTAATTTCATCTTTCCACCGCAGTGCAAATATGTGAATTTTCATATATCTAAACCTTCATCTTTCTTAAGCAATTTTTTTTGTCAGTTATTAGTAACTTTTTTAAGGTTCTAGAGGATTGTTAAAGAACTTTTTTGGATATGATAAGATTATTATGTGATAAAGCGAGTTGAAAGTGTTTGTTAAGCTCAAACTTCTGATAAAGCTTTTAAAGTAGTTTTTCTGAACTACGGCAAGGAATTCTTTTTTTTTTCCATATAAACAATAATTTGATGAATTTCCAAATTTTGGCTACTAAATTAAAGAGCCATAGCTTTTTAAGCGAATTCACACAGTTGCTGTATATTAATATTGCGATAATCTTAACGTTATTGATAACCTCGATAGACACATTGTCCTTTACTTTTATTAAAAGTAAACCAAGAAACAGTTAAACCGCTTCGAAATCCTATCGACTGTCCTTTCTTTCCAGGAACTTTAAGTATTTTCAATGCGGTTAAACTTATCGATCTGTAGAAATCGCGGTAGAGCCTCAGTTGGTTGGCGTGCTCTGATAGCGCCTACTTTTTTCCGCAAAGAGTACTTCCTTGCTCGTTTATCCTCAGTGCTAAGCTAAGAAAATAACCGTCATAATCCGTACTATTTATGCTTTTTTCCACTTATAACTTTACGGGAGAGTAAGACAATGGGTCTTTACAAACGTTTGGTTTTCTAATGGAAATGACATTGGCATTCGATTTTTTCAAATATCATAACTTGTTTATGTTCCGCTTTAGTTTCAATATCAACAGACGCGTCGCCTTTTTGACATGATGACAGAGAGCAGGAAATATCATTTGCCGAGAATGAGCACATCACGCGAACAAACAAAGACGTAAATAGCCACACGTTCTCTCGAGCCTTTCCTGACAAATAAAATTTCTTTTTCGTATGAAATAAAGGATCATTCCATTTAATTGCTTTAGTCTGATAAAAAGCGCAACAAAATTTCTATAAACATCGTATGCCTGCTCACTCTATCAATGATATTCACTATACGTATTTTACTGCTCTCTTTCTTAGCACAAGTGTCTTTGTGTTGTGAAGAGCCAATTCAGAGACTTTTTCATGTTCTTTTTTTCCACCAGAAAATTCCTTTTTCTAATTTCTACTTTCGAACAAGAAATTACTTCCTTAAGCCCTATTCGCTTTCCAAAGCCCGTTTTTTGGATCCTTTTTCTATGATTCCACATTTCCTAACTCATATCATGACTCATTTGTACTACACTTTTCGTTTAAGATTTGTGAAACATAATGTCTTTATCCAGCGGAGTAACATATTAAGCAGTAAAGTAGCATGTATCTTCATTTAGGATCGCAGAGAGCGACAACACCTCTGAGACGATTGTTCTAGCTTTTACTACTTTTTAGCACAGGATGATGGAATAATTGACCAAAATGACATGAATAGCAAAGGAAGGTTCTAAAGTTGTTTGAGTTCAGAGGTTTGTGCATAACTATTTTTGATTGAAAGTTTATGCTTTCAAGGTGAAAATCAAGATGACTCCAAGCATGCACTAGTCAAAGCAAGCTGAGGCAGAACTCTTACGTTATCTATGATCTGAGCCTCGAGCAAGATTTCCTTGTAGCCCGTAATTCAGTTCATACGTACATTTATTTTTTAAGAAGAAAAAATCGAGAAAAAAGATAACCTACGAAACCTTGTTTACAGATGGAAACACTTTTGAAACGAGCACAAACCCAAAGAGGTAAATGAATATTTACGGCAAATTGACAGCTGCTGACGGTTTCTAAATTTCTTTCGTTTTCCAAGGTATTTACCTTAATGTCGTTTTGAAAACTCAATTGTTCTTGACAGTGTGTATTTCCAATGTCAATGTAAGATAAAAAAAGAAAACCTACAAGGGCGTTAATCATCTACAGCTTAGCATCAGTATACACTGTATTGTCCAAACTGTTCTCTATACATTTCCTAAGGTGCTGCCAAGGTGAATTTGTTTTATAATTAAGAGCTTACTTAGTTGGTGTTCGTTTTCTTTATGCTCGTGACTCAGGGGTGGTAGGAGTGTTTCGCAAACATGAAAGCCTTCAATAGTAATATTTATGCACTCGTGTGCAGCGATTTAAGCGTTGTTAAAATGCACCTGATGGTGATATGCATACTGGTAGAGATACATGATTATCAAACGTGCGTTATTCAGGCAAGCGGAAGTGACATTGTGCCTCAACCTACCTACCAGGCAGTTGGGTGGAGGCAATAATTGAATTATAAGAATTGAACTGTTCACATTTTTCAATTGTGAACAAAGTCAAACCTGCATTAGGCGGCACCATATCTAGCGGTCACCCTATTAAGCGGTCGCAGTCACCCTTTACTGAGCCCCCTCGGCCTGTTTATATTGTTCTCTACCTGTATTGAACGGTCACTGAACGTGGGACCACTCAAACAAAACTAATAATAATCTTTTAAGAAACTTTTGATCCATTTCTCTCACCAAGAATCAAGGTATGTAGTATTTTCGAGCAAGATTCTGTACATTATTTGGTCAATTATGGCATAAAGTGGCGTTATTTACGCTTTTTATAAAACCGCTAATCTGTGGAAACTGTATTCAGCAGTCGACCTGTATTAGACGGTCACGTGGATGACCGCTTAATACAGTTTTAACTGTATGGAGTTTCTCATGAAGGCTTTACTTTACTCACTTAGAGAACGGCGTTAAATATGAACAAAGTGGATGCCTCACGAGCTGTGAAAATTACAACGTCAGTGGCACGTTTCCTGGAAAACACCAAGCGTCGACGGGCAGCTTTAAAATTTTACAAAGAGTTGGTGACACTATTGGAATTCATCGAACAGGAATTTAATTCATCAAGAGCCTTAATGAATGATAAAACACGAAAGGAATTGGATTACAGCACTATATCAGCATTTCTTTCCATCGCTGTCATCAACTTACATTTGCTTGAGTATGATGAGTCAAGGATATATGCTGAACTTGCTCTTGCTAAAAGTAGGAAAACTGGCAGCAAAAAGACAGAAGAGTCATGTCTTCAAATACTCTGTGTATGTTTGGCTTTTGGTCGTAACCAACATGACCGAAATACTAAATGTTTAGAGGAAATACTCTCAGTTACCAAGGAATCTGGTGATACAGAGATAGAAGCAACTATCTACTATCTGCTTGCTATGAGACATGTTGACGTTGGTCAGATGGAAGAGGCAGCAGAGTTTCTTGAGAAATCAATTCAAACAAGTCGTAGGGGTGGTTGCAGGTGGAGAGAATTTGAATGCTTAATCACACCAGCACTTAGGGTGCTTTTGCCAGGCCAGAAAAATAAAGCGTTTCAAAGACTTGAGGAAGCACTTCGAATAACCGAAGAAATTGGAGATTATGAAAGGAAAGCCTTTGTGCTTCAAGCTTTAGGGGACTTTTTCGGAGCTGATGGTAAGTACGAAGAAGCAAAGGAATATTACGAGAGAAAGATTCAGCTCAGTGCAAAGTTGCCTTACGCAAGATTATCGGGTTATATGAGGCTCGGCACTGTTCTAATTAAACTTCGCCAATTTGACGAAGCCATGAAGTGTTTACACAAAGGTCTTGACGTCTGTGGAGAAGACCATTCAGTAGACCTGACCTTACACTGCAAGGACCAAATTTACGTCGAACTCTGTCACCTTCACCTACTCCTTGGTCAACCAGAAACAGCTACTGAGTATGTAAACAAAATATTGACAGGAAGTTGGTACGAAGACAAGCATATCTCTCTCAGGGATCTTGGTTTCTATATAAGTACACACGGGCACTTTGAACAAGCATGCGACATCCTGGCTGAGAGTATCAAAGGTTATGAGAACAGTCTTGACTCTTTGAATGACGAGTCCAAACTTTCTGATGGAGACTTAGATGTCAACACCAGTATGTACACGCATCGTTGCTTTTTGCTGTTTGTTCTTGGTAAGTTTGCCGAGGCTTTGTGTACAGCAGAGCGAGGCCGTGCCCGTGTATTGACAGAACTGTTGGCAAAGGAATACGGCATTCAAGAAAAGGCCAAATTGAGTGAAACTGACCTATATAGCCTTATGGGTAGTTTGGCTAGGAGTCAAATCTTAGTTTTCTTTGGCTCTGCTGCCTATAAGAGCATCTTGTGGATAATGACAAATGAACAAGGCCCGAATTTGGAGGTAATGTCTCAAGAAAAAGCAGAAGTTGATTGTCTCCTTGAAGCTAATTTCGGGTCACTTTTTTGCAGCCGAAACGTCAACTGCGAGGACCGTACATTGTCAGCCTTGTATGACATTCAGGCTGCTGATGATGATACCCAGCACGACAGTGTCAGTGAGAAAAGGCTCCTTGAAGAGACAGACGACGAGGTACGTGAGGTTGAAAACTTACCCAATCAACTGTACAAGTCACTCATCGCTCCATTTGCTGATCGTATTCAGGGCCGAGAGCTTGTACTTGTTCCCGAGGGATCTATGGTCATGGTTCCTTTTGCCGCACTACAGGACGATTCTGGAAAGTACCTGTCTGACTCGTGCAGTATTCGCATCATTCCTTCGTTGTCAACACTTAAGTTGATTCTTGACTCCCCAGAGAATTATCACAGCCGGAATGGAGCGCTGATCGTTGGTGATCCACAAGTGAGTCTTGTCACAGCACTTCCGCAATTGAAAGCAGCTAGGCAGGAAGCTAAAGAAATCGCTGATCTTCTGGAGGTGGAGCCTTTGTTGGGTATGCAAGCCACGAAAGAAGAAGTGCTGCGACGAATAACTGATGTGTGTCTGGTACACATCGCCGCCCATGGTGACGCGGAAAGAGGAGAGATTGCTTGTGCACCTAACCCATCCTCCCCTCAAAACCCAACGAAGGAAGACTACATGCTGACCATGGCGGACGTTAGCAAGGTTCGGATCCGAGCGAAGCTTGTTGTACTAAGCTGTTGTCACAGTGCTAAAGGAAAGATCATGAAAGCCGAGGGAGTTGTGGGGATCGCTCGAGCCTTCATTGCTTCAGGAGCTCGTTCAGTGCTGGTTTCCCTGTGGGCCGTGGATGACAAAGCCACAAAGGAGTTCATGATTCGTTTCTACGGACATCTGAAGTGTGACAATATGAGTGCCAGTGAAGCTCTTGACCAGACCATGAAGTGGATGAGAGAATCTGAGACGACCAGGTACACGGTGAGCGAATGGGCCCCATTCGTTCTGATTGGAGATGACGTCAATCTGGACTTATAAACCCTTTGTGTTATAAGTGAGGTGCAGTAAAACAAGAACACTGAAGGGAGAACTGTATCACTTTGCTAACATTATAAATACCTTCACCTTCCTTAAGCAATTTGTTTTTTCAGGTATTGGTAGCTTTTTTTACAAAGTTCTATATAGAATTGTTAAAGAACTGTTTTGGATATAATAGGATTATTTTGTCGTAAAGCGAGTTGAAATTATTTGTCAAGCTAAAACCTCTGATACAGCTTTTTAAGTAGTTTTTCGGAACTACGGCGAGGAATTTTGTTTTTCATATAAACAATAGTTTGATGAGGTTTCCAAATTTTTGCTACAAAATTAGAGTCATGGCTTTTTAAGCAAATTCACATAGTCGCCATAATATTGCGATAAACTTAAGGTTATTGATAACCTCAATAGACACATTGTCCTTTCCTTTTACTTAACAGAAAACGAAAAAAAATGTAAACCGCTTCGAAATCGTATTGACTGTCCTTTCTTCTAAGGAACTTTAAGTGTTTTCAATGTACTTCAACTTATCGATCTGTAAAAATCGCGCTAGAGCTTCAGTTGGTTGGCTCTGATTGATCTCAGATTGCGGCAAATTTTTTCCGCAAAGAGTGTTTCTTTGCTTGTTCGTCCCCTCAGCTAACTAAGAAATAACTGCCCTATTCCGCATTATTTAAGCCTTTTTCCACATGAGACTTTACAGGAGAGTAAGACAAGGGGTCTTTACAAACGTTTGGTTTTCTCATGGAAATGACATTGCCATTCGATTTTCTCAAATATAATTACTTGTTTTTGTTCCGCAACAGTTTTAAAACCTGGCTCGACAGAAAACGTTTATAGCTACTGCTCTAATTTGTAGCTCGCGTTAGCAAAGTTATCTGATTGTAAGAAACATAACTTTGTCCATGTGACTATGTATGAACGCTTTTTTTTTGGCAGAATAATTAATAATTATTCCACGAGCGCGCGTTGAATACGAGATGGTAAACGGCGAAGGAGGTATCTAACAATTGCGAATGAAATAATTAATTGTTTTATTAAATGTTATCAAATCCTGAACGTTTGGATGTTTGGAACTTTTTTCAGCTCATTTAACTCATGTCAGATGGCTCGGAATTATGAGCTGATAATCGGAGTTGAATAAACCAATCAGTACACTAGAAATGTAACAGTCGGAGTTGAAAATTTTATAATACAGAATTTACGGCAACAAAAAGAAATAGCTTTGGGCTTTTAGATTAACTATGTATTTTTTACGTAGACAAGTTTTACAACGCCGTTTTGGGAGTTTCATGTAATAGAAAGTTTTTCTGCTTTGAATGTTTGTTTTCTTGTTTGTTGACTTTTTTCATTCTCTGTGAGTAAACAAAAACATTTTATCCCTGTTCCGGAGGGAATCAGTTTTGGTTACCCTCAAATTGCATAGTTTCCTCGATTTCGCGGAAACACGAACAGTCTTAAGAAAACAGAGATTAAGAGCACAATACCAGTAACCACCCTCCTACCCCTACTCCCCCCCCCCTCAACCAAATCCAACTAACGGTCGTCATACTGTCTCAAAGAAAAAGTGGTGAAACACGGACTTACCCTGCTTAAGTGTAGAAGCATGTCTGAATGCTATAATCACACATGGTAAACGGTCTTCATTCCCGGATATTGCTTTGCTGTGTAAAGACCTAGTAACAAACTCTAAGCTAGGAGGTACTTCTAATTCAAATCTCTCGAGTTTGCCCAAGCCTTTCTTATGTGACATCACAAAGAACGACCGCAAAGGTGACTGATGATGTTACCCTGCACAAGTGTATACAAAAGAAAAAACTCCGTGGCTTTCGACCAAAAGATTTATCAAAAGTTGATAAAGTTTCCACGAAGCCCATCTATCAACAGAGTAATCCGGCAGCGGTATTTCGACATATTTACAAAATTTTTCCATAATTAAGGTTTCCTTTTGTCAAAACATTGATATGTTTTTCATTACCGTTGTGGAATCAGTACTTCTCTATGATGCACAATTATGGACACTGACTAGAAGGCTCGAAATCAAACCCCACGAATGCTTTGCGCCGTGCAATACATCTTGGAAGCAATATCAAACAAAGAAGAGCTGTATAAAAATGTCCCAGATAAATGGACACCCTATCGAGCGCGAAGGACAAGATACGCTGGACAGTGCTAACGAAGCATAAACGAGCTCTTGTTTGGATGCAAAGTTAACGCCCTGCAATATGGGACTACAATAAATAACCTTCGTGGACTAACTCGAAAGTCGGAAATTAATCGATTATTTTAGGAATTTACCATGGATGATGAGACTGTCTAGAGAGGAAGAGAGAGTTTGATCCGCGGTATCTGCCCGACAAGGAGAAAACAGGATAAACAAAAATTATTGCTGACCAAGCTTTGATTTTACAGTGACCGCATAAATTACTCACGAGGTTTCGAAACCGCAGGACTTACTGGAATTCCCATTAAATGGTGTTTACATTTGTAACGTGGGGCTTTGGTACGAATGATCCATTATAATACAATGATCACAAATCTTTACAAAAGAAAATGCTTTAGTTACAGCGATTGCAAAGCGCGTAATGTTCGGCTCACAGCTGGGGTCACCTTGTCATTGCGTAACTCACTTCCCCGCTCTAGAAGCGCGGAGAGAAATTAGGATGCGAAAGTAGCACGCAACGCCCACAAGGGACGACGGGATTGCAGCTTTTTCGCTTGCCGTTGGCTCCTGCACCGGGCCATTGTTGAGTGAATTTGTTTGTCCCAAATTCATGCAATTAGGGCTCGATGATTCCCACTGACTCAAACGTTTCCGGTAACTCTTCGCAGAAAACATTATGAGAGCTCGTAGATAATCAGTGTCAATTATATTTGGCAATCTAATAAGTATACCACGTGGAACAGTAGTAGCGGAGCATTTTCACGTCAGTGTAATCCAAACCGCAATGAGTATTACATTCAATTAGACTTGAATAGCGAACGGATTAGAACTGTGAAGTATTGCACGGTGTAAACGAATTAAATTCTGTGTCCACGTATACAAAGTATAATATTATGCCAGGAATGCGTGAATCATCTTTCCAGTGTAACTGAGATCTTTCAACATGCTAAAATAAAAAAAAAAAACAACCAAACAACAACAACTTAATCAATAAGTTAAAAAAGTTAAACTACTTGGTGCGAAGATGGAAACAAACTTAACAGACTAGTGAAAACGTAAAACCGTCTCGCAGTTTTGCAACTGACTGCAGCATTTAACGAAGTAAATAAACAACCATTTAGATCTCCTTGTGAAGCAGTGCGGTTTGCCAAAAGCTGAGATCCTTTAGTAACTTTTATCGACTAAAAAACTTGTTCTATCATATGTATACGCTGAGTTATCGACTACTGCCAAACTAATAATAACTATTAAAACATTGCTATTAATTTCTAATTGTGTGAAACAACAAGACGAGAGTGAAGAGCCAAACCAAACAGAAAATTACTTGAAAAACACTCTTCTAATAAAATTGCCGCTCAAATATCATTTGTTAAGCACAATAAAAACAGAAAAAAATGTTTCACAAAGGGACGAGAGTGTTTCACTCCTTTAGGAAAGTCAGCACAAAACAAGGATCTTCCTTCAATCCAATTTTTACTAAGACCGACTTTCTTTTGGAGGCCTCGAGATTTCTACTTGAGCAGAAAAAAATTGCATTCTCCTGACGTTTATAAACAGCTCACCTGACAATATGATGTGTGAAAGCGTCTGGGCCACATACCCCTATAAATAGCTCCCGTTCAGTGCCTGCACTGGGGGGAGGGGGTAAGATCTCTAACAACATCTCCATGGAAACACGACCCTCGTAACCTTCCCACTCGGGGGTGGACTGGGTTACAGTGTAAAACACTTGAAATCTGCAAGAAGTGGCAAACATCAGTTAGGTTTGACAATTAATAATATTTATACAGATATCTTATGTGCCGAAGCCAATGAAAAAACACTGAACATTCATAGATTGGCACATAAAATTGCCCTCACGTTAGTGGATACAAAACCTATCGATTCATCTCATCGCTGCAACTATGTCCTCCATCAGACCATAACTTACCACAGGCTAACAATTCTGTGTCCGCTACAGATCACGTGAAATCATTGGGGAATTTGATTCCCTCTCATTATGAAAATTAAGGGTGCATACCAGTATGAATCAGTTTTCACAGAACATAATCCAACAAAGAGTGAGAGTGAGAGAAATTGGAGTGAGAAACTTTTCACAATGACTGGAACTAACGCACAGATGAGCTACATGTGGCTTACTAATCAAAAAGGAAGGAAAATTGTAGAGGATTGTTCTGTGTGCCCGCACTAACCGCGTGCCACAGGGAAACGCTTATGACACCATGTGTTTACGAGGTTAAGCTCATACAATGCATTATATTTGTTTACTTGCACGACAAAAAACCTCTCACCTGGGGCTGGCATTATCTGCTAGTTCGTCTATCTGCTGCTTCCATAAGATGTCTTTTTCCTGACGATTTGCGAACAAGAGTTTGACAGATCTGTGGAAGAAAAGCACATGAAGGTCAGAACTTTTCTTTTTAGCATGAAGGAGTTCTCCATAATTCGCTTTTATCTCAGACACCAAAGGAGCTTTTCAACATTGTTAATGCATCTTGATATATTAGCACTTTGAGTCTACAAGTCTCTTTTCAATGTTTCACCAGCCTAGTGCTTGTTCTAGGCTATTTTCACTTTTCGAGTAACCAAGTAGAGCATTTGAAAAGCTTCCTTCTAGCTCTGAACAATTTTCTCAATCTGCAAATAACGCCACAAGATGCAGAGCCGGGCGTAACTCCATAATTTACATGTATAAAAAAAAAAAAATAGAGAAGCAAAGAACAGTGCAAGTTCCTTACTTTTCAGCAGATGAATTCTCCAACACTGTTCGTCGAATTAGTCGGATCATTGGTGTGAAGCCTGCGCAAAAATAAAAATTCGACTTTTTATCCGCCAAAAATACATTAAATGCTGATACCAGGTTTTGTCAAAGACAAGACTTGCATTATTGTGGAAAAAAGTAATTGAATAATTGAAATATCAGTCTAACAAATAACTGAGTGAGTGAGTGACTGACTGATTGAATAGTTGACCGACTGACTGGCTGGCTGACGGACCGACTGAAAGACCGACCGACTGAATGGCTGGCTGACGGACCGACTGAAAGACTGACCGACTGAATGGCTGACTAACTGACTGGCTAAAAGACCGACTGAATGACTGACTGGCTTGCTGACTAGCTGACTGTAGATCTATCAGCATTGACGAGGTGGCATTGACAAACCTGTTCCAGCCGCAATAAGAAAAATTTCCTTTGCTTCGTTCAGACGACTATCTTTAAAATCTCCAGAGTAATCAGTGACTTGGAGGGTGTCACCTAAGAAACAAAATTGTGAAGATTGTAAACAAATTTGGGAAAATTTGCTGTCGATAAAAAAATTTTAGAAGACTGAACTTCCTCCAAGAACATTTCTTGCAATGACTGCTGATGAATCAAGATCAAATAAAAAATACTTTAACATTGGCAATAGTTAATGTACCTTGAAAAAGGTTGGCGCCCCTCACTGCAAGGTGTGACAGGAAAAACTTGGAAATAATGGAACCATACAGATGTACCAGTTTTTCATCATTAATACAGATTTTCTTCAACAGGGAAAATTCCTTAACGGTCAGCCATAGTTTTAAAGACATCGTTTTAGATTTAAAAACCCATGGAGGCAACAAACCACCCAGCACTGACGGGGAGTGTTGGAAATTATGAAACTCACCAGCGACGACAGGATTTAAAGTTGGTGTAAGCGTTCCTTCAAGATAAAGTTTAATCATGAGGTAGAACCGTCTGCCATCAAATTCTCGCTCTGATGGATCGACTTGTAGAGAGGGTAAGACAACTGTGTATGGACGACTGATCTGCATTCCTGTGGCGTCAGAAATTAAAATGAAGCATAGGAGAGGTTTGCAGGTTTGGAAGAGAGAATTTATCCAAGAATGAGCAAATAAAAACTTTTGGATTAAAAGAACCAAAGGCAGGGTGAGATTGAACCCTGCAGTGACCCGAAAGGAGGGGATAAGTTTCTAAAGAAACTGTGGCACTGCGTCGGAGAATATAACAGGGCAGTTCGGTGTTTTTGTTAGACTAAGGGCTAACGCTCGAAATGTCAGCTTTTAAACTCTTTACGGTGGCCAATTTTCGATATCAACTCAGTTGATAATGCCAAACTACCCAGTGACCTGAAAGGGTTGTTTAAGGAGAGACATTCCCGTGATAGAAATGATTTGTACCAATAGCATGATGTTCCATGCTTTGGATAGATATTGGAGTAGATATACATGTAAGTACTTATTGATTCAGTCGGCGGGTCAGACGGGGAAATACTTGTCTCGAGGTCGTAACATACGGCTCGAGCATAACGTTAGTGTTAACCAAACTTTAACCGTTTTCTCTTTCGAGGAGAACATAATTAAAGTTGAGCTACAGTAAGCCTAATTATTATTTATAGTTCCAAAACAAACCTTCAACATCTCTGGTCATGTGTATGTGATGTCCAATTGGTATTCTCATAATGACGCCTTTAGGAAGCTCACAGCAAAACAGTTTACAGTTATGTGTTACTGAATCCACTGAGATTACTCGGCAGTCCCATAACCTGGAATCTAAATGTGGAAACAGAAGCTTGAGACATAAAAAATCTGGATTTTAATGGAATACTTTTGATAAATATAAATATAGAAAAAAAATGGTCTATGGTTCAACATAATTAGCCCCATAGGGCGAGGAAAAATACCAACAACTTCATTTACACTTTGCTTTACGGCCGACAAAAAAAATCCGTTACTGAAAAATTCATGCCTTTAAATAGGAAAAAAAAAAATTTAATCCGTCAGCGTGGCCATTTTTTAGTTCCAGCTTTCCATCCATACCTTTTCACTCTCCTACAGTGTAATACCGTGGCATATTTTCTGTGATTCGGGCGTACAATAAATAAATGTGTGCGTTTTCACTGTTTTTGATACCTCTCTCCTTGTGCGGCTTGAAAGAGTTATTTCCCTGTAAACCTTGCCCTAACTCTGTCCATTGCACGCCAGCCGCTTCTTTGGTCAAAAGAATATCAACTTTGCCACTTTCCCCAGACATACGTACTGTCAAATAATGAAACAGTTTGAAGGGAAATCAGTCAGTAAACCTTCCGTATCACCAGGTTTTTAAAATTGTCTATAAAATACAGTCATTGTGGTATTTATGTATATGTATGGTTGTTAAAAGTTTTCTCAGGATGGTATGTACAACTTACAAAGTTATAATCCAATTTGTTACTGTGACATTTAGACTCCACATTTACATTTGCATTAATTAAAGGGGTTAAGTTTGTAAAGAAACTGTGATGCTGCGTCGGTGGGAGAGTATATCAAATTAATTTATTATCATCGACAGAGTTGATAACGTAAATTGGCCACCGTAAAGAGTTTAAAAGCTGACGTTTCGAGCGTTAGCCCTTCGTCAGAGCGTCCAATGAAAGGCTAACGCTCGAAACGTCAGCTTTCAAACTCTTTACAGTGGCCAATTTATGTTATCAACTCAGTTGATAATACTAAATTACTCCACATTTGTACTAGATAACTTGGTTTCATCAACTTACTTGATAGCGTGAATTGGCCATTGTAAGGAGATTTTAAAACTGATGTTTCATGCACTGCTAATGCACTGCTTCATCACTGCTAATCTCAAATCTCTTTACAGTGGCCTATTTTAATGATCACCTAAGCTGATAAAACCAAATTATTTAGCAAAACCCCCCACAGACGTACCACCACAGTTTCTAAGGAAACTAACCTCTTTATCCACATTTAGTAATCTAACCTAATGCTATTTTAAGATATAATACACAGTACATTAAAAATTTAACAAAACTTTGTGATAAACTGCATACCTTGTTGATGGGATATAAGATTGCTGAGCGCTGCGGGAAGAGATAAGATACATGTCAATTATTTTTCCCTTAATGAAACAGACCAAAGGTAACTAAATCTGAGGGGTTCATAAACATATTTAGTATATGATGGGGCAAGTAAGCTTTTTTGGGAAAGGTAAAAAAGGTTTAGAATTCACACGGTAATTATACAGTCCACAATGAACAATAAACTAACCTAAGTGAATTCGAAAACTTTTTTCTCCTAAAATGAATACTGCATCAAACTCTTTTCCATCTTTCAGCTCTAATATGATGTCTTCAACTTGAACTTCCTATGAGACACATGTATATTGTTTAAGTTGGGTAAACATAAACTGTAATTATAAGGATTTAGGAATCCAAAAGTTTATCTGATGCAAAGTAGTTTAAAATGTGTATTTAGGAAGAAAGCCCCTCTGCCATGCTTAAAATAGGTGTACATGTAACACTTGAAAACTTGTAAGCTTCACTTCAAACAATTATTAATTTCATTGCAATTATCAAGAAGTATCTTACAAAATAAAAACAAAATAAAAATTAGTTATTACATTTGTTTCATGACAAATTTAACAATATATCAAAACAAACCTTTTTTCTTGTAAAAACTGATATTGTCACTATTTTATCATTTTGATACCAATCATAGCTGCAACAAACAAAAAAGGAGAAAACAAGTTACGCACAGTGTGAAAACTGCAATGTCATGTCAACTCCTGTTGACCACTACTACCTCAAGCTTAGCAGAAAATTCAAGCTATCACAGCCTTGAGTGGCAGGTTTTTGCATATATTTGAAAATGACTGACACATCTACCCAAATTTTTGCAACATTTCTGGAAATCTTTGCTTATGATCTGATTCTCTACAAAATTGCAGTGTTCTTAGGATAAAGTTTCTTGCCCTCAAGTCAAAAGAAAACTTAGCTCAGGCACATTATATTACTTTGAGTCTTACCGAGGATCTTGTGACTTCTGTGGGGGAACAGGAACAGTGAAACCATCAACTAAAAAAAAAATATCAATTTGAAATAAACTTGAGCCGATTTCGATTTCAACAGGATTTATTCAGACCTGTGTTTTTTTCCATTCTCTGATTTCTTCCTTGTTTCAAAATGATTTCCTTGGTTACTGGGAATCAGCTGAGAATATTTTGAATAACAGTGACATGACCAGGAATAGAATCTAAGTGTAAAATATTTTATGAGAAGCCTACCTTGAGCACTTGGAACAAACAAACTATTGTGAGACCGCAGTGATCCTGATGAGACATTGAGGGAGTTTCCTGATCCTTATGAAGCAACAAAGTAGAAATTAGACATTTATTAAAATTGTAATATTAAATACGGAAAGCGTACGTAATTTCCTGAAGAGCTGTAATTCTTTCTTTAAAATATAATAGGTCTCTGCAGCTTGACCAAACAAGTAATCCATGATCGAGTAAAATATACTGTAGGCAATGGCATCATAAGCTTTTTCAACCCTTCAATCCTGAGATCTTATCAGTAATTCTCCATAATGTCTGCTTTACAATGTTTGTAATAGCTTGGAGAATTTGATATTGCCATGCTTTTGCCCCTGCTCATGTTGCTGTACCAGACTGTATCCTCAAAGAAGTCTGCAACTCTCAGCTGTGACATGTGACATGTACCTGTTCTGGAAGGTTTTGTCTTTTTAACCACATTGCTTCTCTGTAAAGGGCCTATGAAACATTTTTCTAACATGGATTCAGCATTCACCCATTTATGTGTCTGAAAAGAGGAAAGATGAATAACTTAAACACATGACGAGGAGAGGATAAAATTGATACTTAGCAAACATTTTTGCTTGAGTAAATAGCAGCACTTATAAGTAAAGGCAGTAACAGCTCCAGTCAGTTGAATTTAACCCACGAGTATAAAATCTGCCCCAATAAGGATCTTTTGTGGTATTTGAACTCTCTGTTCACCATCTACCCTCTACACCCTAACATCACTGATTCAGTATGTATGTTCTCCCTAATGTTCACTACAAATCTCTTACCCTGTTGACACAGAGAATTTGTTTAACAATCAAGAGGTTTTTAGTTGGTGATAATTTTCTTTATTCTCATGAACTTAGTGTGTGATTCAGGGATAATATTAAAAGGTGAAATTATAATGTAGATACCAGTCAATCTTAGGGGTCTAAGAAATAACAAGCTTTACACATTATGGTATGCATACTGTTCTGCATATTCCATTTAGGAACAGAGGACATTTGGGAAGGGAGGGGGGAGGGAGAAAGGGGAGTAAAGGGTATTCACCTCATCAAATAAGTCAGTTGCATCTCTTCCAACCCCTCTCATGATCTCTGGAATTCCTCCTGGATGGTATTCTAAATAAGGAGTCATATTATACACTCTACCTGTATTATGTAAAAAATAAAAAAACATTCAAAGTTTGTAAGTCATAAATCAAAAAAATAGAAAGATATATATATTTTTTTACTGGTCATAAGGGTAGGGCAAAGAAAATTTTGAGTTCTTATACAAAATCAGACCTCAGATCTTCCGATTCTGCCTTGTGAGGCTCCATGGGTGAGGTGCTAAGGTGAGTAAGGCCATTATTAGATTCATACAGGATGAGAAATTGAACATCTTCCTTATCATGATAAATCATGTTATCGACTGAAACATTTAACTGACTATTAGTACCAATTGCAAGAAGCTTGTCTGTGTGAATTGTAAAATGTAGTATCTTGTGTCGAAGTCTCTAGCAAGACACTACTATACAGTTGAATCATGTGGCAAGGTACATTCATTGAGATATGAAGCATACAAGAAGTGGAAGAGCATGAATTACACAAAGGAGTCACTTGATGCATGATTAAAGGAATTTCATAAAAATGTGTTTTACAGTTATAACACAGCTGTTATTGCCCTCTGTTACTGTCTAACACATCTCTAGACAACATTCAAAATTCCACATTGACTCGGAAACAGCGGACAAGAAGAGCCACTGAGTGGATTGTTGACTGCTAGATTATCATCATTATTTTAGACACAAAGTATCAAGAACAGATTTACGGATCAGTAGCACTGAATAAAAGGGTTAGTTTCAAAGAAACAGAGATGCTACATTGGTAGGGGGTATTTTAAGATAATTTGGTTTTATGAACTGAGTAAATGATGTAAATTGGCCACCGTAGAGTTTCTAAAGCTGACATGTCATGTGTTGGAAGCCCTTTGTCAGAGCAAAAGATTGTCTCTTGCTGAAGAATGGCTAATGCTTCAAATGTCAGCTTTTGAAACTCCCTACAGTGGCCAGTTTTCATAAGCAACTCAGTTCATAAAACCAGAATATATTTTAAGACACTGATTGGTATTTTAAATGCAGTGTCATTTGCTGCCTTCTTAAAATTTCAAAATCCATTAAGATGTCTTCTTATCATGTTTTTTAATGAAGGAAATGCTTCAAATAATGAAAATGTGATTTCAGTGATCACGAAATGGGTTTTACATGGAAAAGATAAACAAAAAATCTACAGATTATTCTTAATAGCTGAGTGAATAATTGCCTTTGAAATCACAACAAAAGAAGACATTAGATACTGTCAATAACCTTAAGGAAGACGGTATTTTTTCATGTAAATGACATGTCACAATACCACTCGATCGTTGAACTGCAGTCGTCGGTAACCCATTAACTAGAATCGACTTTGTTTGAGACAAGATCTACATATCCGGATTGTGACACAGACCGAACTTAAAAAAACCTTTTGAGGCCGCACAATCGCGATTTCTTTGGTGAAAATAAACAGAAATAAACAATTACTCATATTTAAACACGAAGAAAAATATTTCGAATTCGCCTTCTTGATGTGAGATTGTTGAGGTTGTTACCTCTCTCAAAGCTATTTACATGTCTGTAAGAATTTTAAAAAGCTATGGGGTAGAAAAAAGGTAAATAACCAAACCTTTTACCTCTGATACTGATCCACGCATCTTGCTCTTTATTATGTTTGCTCAATTCCTCCTCGGTGACAACTTGCACACGTCCGCCGGTTCCAGCTAAGTCTTGTCCACTTTTCCCAAGCCTGATCCAGTCCATTAAGCTCCTCCCCGGCTTTAATGGTACAACTTTGGCTCTGATGTTTAACGAGCCCGATGATTTCGCCCGTTGAGGCGAATTTTCCGCCGGGAAGTTTATCTTCGGAGCAGTCATGGCGGCTTGGCTGTTGTCGTTTTCGTCATCACGTGTTTGTTTGGTGCTGTCTGCCACTGGTTGCGCAGCGTTCGACGACGAACAACCCAGTTTGGCGATTTGTAGAATCTTTAAAACCACAAGTCTTCTTGCTGAGAGAAATTCGAATTCTTGCCTTACAAGACCCCAGAACAACCCAGATTATCGTTCAAGCAGACCGGCCCAGATTATCGCTCAAGTTTGTATAACTGCGTCGAAACCGAGTTAACCGAAAATTTTGCTTTTTTCGTCAGGCTAAAACCTCTTGCAAACGGTCACATGTCAGGCAGATAAGTGACACACGACATGCTCTTTCCCTCTAAGACACGATGGACGACATTAACTTGCATTGCCAGAGCGTTAACCCGACTGTTTAAGCCTTATAAACGTATAGGCTTAAGAAATGCAAATGTGTCAACAACATTTCGTTGTCAAGCAAGTTTTTAAGTAAACACGAATTAATCAAAAAATGTAATGAAAGCCATTTTTCATCAGAAGAGGAAAATATCAATTTTCACATTTGTTTTTGTGTTTATTTTTAATTCCAATTTTTTTTCCGACCAAGGAGAGCTGAAGAGAATTTATTGTGTTCACGAACCTGCCACTAATATCGTTTTCTTCAACAGTCCGTGGGCAGTTTGCATTGCATTATGTCAATTGTGCGTCCATGCACCAAATTCAGTGCGGCCTATGATTCGCTGAAAGTCGGGCATAATTTTAATTTTTTTGCTGAAAGTATGTATAATTTGCAGTTTCATTTGCTGTTTAACCTCTTCAATTTCATTTGTTTACCTTCCTCTTTCGATTTTTTAAACACTTCCTCGGTTTCGTCATATTAATTTTAGAAATATTACCCTCACGTTACTAAGACAAAAGATAGGCATCTGAGGTTTGATATGACAGCTGAAATAGTAATAGTCTTTTTTTCCCTGAGTCAGGCCACCTGCTGTAACGGTTTAGTGCAGTTCATGTTAAGATTCTACTGTACTTATCACGCAAGACTTGTCACGCACGGCTCAGTCGTAATTGGCACTTCGTAATCCTGTCACGATTATTGTATTCTTTGACGTGACTTATCTCAGTTTGAGGTAATTTACCCCCTGCCCCCTCCCCCTTCCTTTCCCTAAGGTGTCCCCTTCAGTTATACAGTATTTTACACCGTTGACAGACTTCAGACTTACGCAAGTTTGAGCTTCGCCCTGTTTTATTACAGCTTTTGTTTTTTTGTCGTCTTTTTTTTTTCCTCCACCACAAATTGGACAAATTGCGCACTAGTACCCAGTGGTCATTGGGCCCTCAATACCATGACAACTACCTGTGATCCAATGAGGGTGAAGGTGTTCACATGCTGATCACGTGCTTATATTGATGATGACTGACGTTGTCATGCACGGACAGGGCCGGCTCATATGTATTTGCTCTGGGGTCGTTGTTTTGGCGATGAAGGTTCTACGATTTTGGGTTACGATTACCTGGAGCTTTATGGTGCAAACGCAGAAGCATACACAGGTCGTATTGTTCGCAGCCAATCCACACTAAAAGATGTTATTGAGCGGTATTTTTGAAACGGATTGAGTCGCGAACGCTTAAAACCATGAAAGCCTTGTATGCCTTGTATGCCAAGTATGCCAATGTCTTAGTTGTAAAACGCACACTTGTTGAAAAAATCAAATTCTTAAATCTGAAACCAAACTGCATATACTCTATGCAATCTACTGAACAACACTACTACCGTGAGACTGAAGAACAAAACTCTAATGGTGCAAACTGCTTGTGAAGAAAGACTCTGTGTTGGATTCACTTGATGCTAAGGAACGAAGCTACGATAACTGTACGAATGGTATTAATTTCACGATCAGAAAGGTGAATCTTATGTTTTTTTTCATTGCAGTGGTATGGATATTCTTTTTAATAAATGCATGATCCAAAATCCTGTTTTTTGCATAAAATTATCTATTGTTTACGCAATTGTCTTGTGGGCTAATTTCTACGTAAAGTTTTTGATGTCTTCAACAAAAGCTGCCGTGAATAGCTTCGATGAATGTAACGTATTTGAGAAAGCTGCAATGTTATCTGTTATTGTATATGATAATAAGCTTTATAATAGCAATGATGAAGCATTTTCAATAAATACAGTCTGTAACTGTAGATCTCGATACGACAACTTTGTTTATTTTAATCGTCCTCGTACGCATGGTATTCGTGTTCGTGTTCGTAAGCCCAGCAGAATACCAAAGAAAAGAAGTACACGTATTTTGAAGAAATCCAGGAAAGTAAGACGTTTATTTCGATCCTACATCAGAAAAATCATACCGAAGTCTTCCCGAATGCATCTTTTTACAAATAAAGCTCGTGAAAAAATATATGCACATGGAATCAGCTGTGAGAATAAAGGAAGAACGAAATATCCCTCTTCTTCAGTCAAGAGGAAATATCGAAAGTCTAACAAATACAGGATGCTGGAAATGCAAAACCAATATCCACATGCAATAAAAAGTCCACAGCCATAGCTGTTGAATGCATGGAGGTCTAATTCAGTGCCAAATGTTTATAAAAATCTGAATTACAGGGTAAATCATTTTAAGTCCAATCTGTCTGGGGATATAGGAAAAAACCCTGGTCCTGTTATTAATTCTATTAAAACAATTCAAGCTCCTTACAGTCAAGGCAATGTTTGGGTTAAATGCTGGTACACAGTGTGTAGCCATGTCACTTGCTTCCCTCATATACAACAAGAGGAAGGGTATTGTATCCTCAATGGACTTGGTTAATATCATGAACATTGGTAATGAATTGTATTCTGGTCTATCCAGGCAATCCTATTTACTGTTAACAGAAGTATGTGAAATGATAATGGTGTTTAATATTAATTACCAGCTTCAATGTAGTCCAAGCTATACTGGTACTATACATGGTACTTGTGAAGTACAACATTTCAATTATTGTATATCATTTGCTTTTGCTATGCAGGCTTTGCTAGGACAAAATTATAATTCTTTTCTTTCAACAATCCTTAGTACTACAGTAGGTTTTTACTGTAATGGTGATGGTAAGTTTAAGATATTTGATTCTCATTGTAGAGATTCATATAAGCCCCATCCTCAAGGAACTTATGTACTGTTATAAGTTACACCTTAAATGAACTGATTAACTATTTTCAAGGTCTTTATCAAAATCCAAATGTTTTATTAAAACTCAAAGGAGTACATATTAATGAAAAACAATGTGACATGACAGATATTTCTGATCAACAGTTGTCAGCTGTCCCCCTCGAAGCAAATCATGCAGATGCTGAAATTACAACTATTCGTATTCCCTTGTTATGCTGTTGTGCCACATCTTTTTATAGCATTTGTTTTTCCATTATCAAATATTGTGGGTATTGGAATTCACAGGCTCTAGATAGAATCACTGACCATGCAAACAAGTTTTACAAAGAAAAACTCAATGGCGATAACCATCCCCTGACTATTAACAATTTCCCAAGGACACTTCAAATATGTGATGTAGATATTAATATTGCCTCAAATTTGGAGAAACAAGGAATACTATGCTGTACATCTCTTAGTAGCAAATTATTGCTTCAGAAGTTAATCACAGATAATACTAGGGATAATGCTGGGTGTTTGATGTGGATTTCAAATTATTGCTTCAGCTGTATTTTTCAGCACCATAATATGAAAACAAAAGCAAAAAGGTGTTAAGTACTCTTCCTGATGGCACACTTGATATATGTGAAAAAATGAATGAAATAGATTTTCTTATTTAGTCATAAGTGGATATTGTAAAAAAAAAAAAATTCCAGAGTAAAGATGTAGAATATTGTATTAAATTTATATGTTCAACTAATTTGTCAAATGCTGGAAGACAAAAGGTAATGGCAAAACATAAGTCTTGTAGTCAGAAAGAACTACATGTAAAAAGGAAAAAAGAAAGCTTTGCACAAATGGAACCTGCCATGAAAAAAAAAGTTTTGTCTGATAAAGCAATATGGTACAAGTCACTAGATCCTGCAGAAAAAGAAAAGCTTTTATCGCACAGAGCTGAATGAGATAAATCACTGGATTCCGAAGAAAAAGAAAAGCTCAGCAGATTGGTATAAATCAATTGGTTCTGCAGAAAAACAAAATCTTCTGTCTAACAGAGCAATTTGGTTTAAATCACTGGATACTACACAAAAAAAAAAGAGAGCAGAATGGTTTAACTCACTCAATTCTGCACAAAAACAGAAAAGAGCAGAATGGTATAAGTCATTGAATCCTGAAGAAAAAGAAAAACTTTTGCCTGGTAGAGCAGAATGGTATAAAATACTAGATCCTGCAGGCAAAGATAAGATTTTATCACAAGTCCAAGCTAATAAGGAAGTTCATAAAAACTCAGTTCAACATGATTTAGATCATAAGATCACAGCTTTTTAAAATAAGATTGGAGAAGTTCCATATTATATTTGCTCTGTTTGTAACAGAATACTATACAGAAAACTGTTATCTATTTAAAAAAAGAAATGTACAACATTCGGCAAGAACTATTTACTGACATTAAGTAATTTGATGAAAAACAGTACATTTGTAAAACCTTGCACACAAAAGTTTTGAAAGGGCAAGTCCCATGTCAAGCTGTATGTAAAATACAGTTGAAAGAAATGATTCAGACCAAATCATTAAGTTCCTTACTATAAAATAATATTCATCCATTGGTAGTGACAACCACAGGAAAAAATAAAAAATCCAAGTATTACTGTTAAATTTTTACTGTTAGTTATGTTTAACTAACAAATGTATTGGAAATGCTTGATTTCAACACCAATATCCAATAAATTGTTGTTTAACTTTTAAATACAGTTGAAAGACATGATTCAGACCAAATCATTAGGCTCCTTAGTATAAAATACTTTGTTCACGTGAACACAGACAAAAATAGTATGCCATTTGAGAGAAGGACTCAAGCCCTTCTTTATGTACCTCTTAAAAGGGACATTTATCAATACATTTGTGTAATTTCACATAGAACTTATATAGGCTTACCTATAGGCTTACCTATTTTAAAAGAGGTTCTCATAGATGATAGAAAAAAGGTCAATCCAAGATCCGGGAATACCTAGAATAACGTGTTTCTGCTTCTTATTCTTGTTAGCAAGAACACGGAGATTAATGTTGAGATATTCCAAGTTGTTTGTAGTACACAAAACCATTTTATAGGCCTCGATTATTTGTGTTTAGTTGTATACCCATGATTTCTTTCTGTCTTGGAATGGCCAATCGCCTGTTGCCTGATGACAAACTTTTTCGAAATAGGTGTATGCCCTTGGCCAGACTTGAGCTCACTATTTCAGTATACTAGTCCGACACCCGTAGTATCACCACACTTGATCCCAAGGATCCAGTAACATCCAGGCATCCCAGTTACCTTGCTCACAGAGTCCAGTTTAAATAGCCTTCAGTTGTCTCTTTCTTTTTATTTTAATTCTTTTAAATCCTAATAGAGTAATTACTCAATACTTGAGTAAAGAGGCATTCTATGAAATATTGTACAAACTGTAATTTTGATTTTAGATATATGAACATTCACAAGCTGTAATTTCTTAATAACAGGATATTATGATCTTAAGCCATATTTTGGACTTCGTGAATTTTTTCACGTTATATCATTCATTGATATGAATCCACATTCGTGGGATGGTTATCTTGAAAAAGCAGTTAAACCTGCTTGATTAAGCGAAATGACGTTAAATTCTTCGGATGGCAGTCTCGATTAAAAGCCCGCTAAGCTCCATCAATCTATTGATGATTGTAACGAAGTCTCCAGAAATAAATAGAACATTGATTTACCTCAACGCTATTGCATAAGCTGAGCAAGAAACTTCTCCATATTCCGGAACATTCTAATGAGTTATTTTAAGGATATGTCATCACTAGCGTCTAGAATGTTCTTCCTGCTAAAAATGATGTTTCAGAAATAAGTATGATGTAATCGGCTACTATAAATAAGGTTCGAGATCGTAAGGTTTTCAGAAATTTAAGATAAATAATAAAGTGTTTAAAAAGGAAAACAAGAATCGTCTCCTGGCTTCGTGACAATGATAATAATAATGATAATGATATTGATAATGATATTGATAATGATATTGATAAAGACTAAGATAAAGAAAAAGATAATGATAATGATAATAATGATAACGATGATAAAGATGATGATAATGATGATAATGATGAAGATAATGATAAAGATAATGATAAAGATAATGATAATGATAATAACAAAGATAAAGATGATGATAAAGACAATGATAAAGATAAGGATAATGATGATGATAATAATAATGATGAAGATGATGATAAAGATAATGATAACGACGAAGATAATGATAAAGATAAAGATAAAGATAATGATAATAGTAATGACGATGATGATGGTAGCAGTAATAATAATGGCATTTTACAGACCCGCCGTTTTTGTATCTGCAGGGATTGGAGCCTTTGTTCGATGAATGCAGTCTCTTAGCATGACAATCAGTCGCATTTCTTCAGTCATGAACGCCGTTTGTTGTAAAGAGCATTTAAAGAGTGTCCTAAGCCAATTCAAACTAATTACAACAACCAATTAGAGCCAGGTAAAATATCACAAAGAGCAAATGCAAACTCAAAATAAAAACCAGCAAACAGACGAAAAAAAAGAGCAATTGAAGCAGGGGGAAAACGCAAGTGACAAAAGTGCTGCTGGTTTAGGTTCTGCATCTGATTGATTGGAAAAGAGGCCGAGTTCTATAGACCAAGGATACGGCGGAGTAAAGCGAAACCAAAGCAATCCTAAAAAAGTTTCTACACTTAGTTGAAAATTACCCTATCAGTAATCTAAGAATCATTAAAAATATTATAAAACAGTTTCTCTCTCAACCACAAGAAGTTCCTTGCTTGTTCTTAAAGCGCAGAGAAGCTTGCAAAGTTTATTGGTGACAATGTGCTTCTCTTCCAGCATTGGCTGTGACTCTGTATCTTTCTAAACGGACGGAGTCAGGTGCCGTTTCGGCTTCAAAGACACCCAACGAATAGTCGTTTTTAAATCCCAATTGCCTTCCTGCTATAGACTGCTTTCGAATCATGTAGTTCACCCCAAAAATCAAGAGAGAAGAAAACAATGCCACAGAACCGGCAATGTAAAATGCTTCATCATAGGAACCGAATGCTTCATGCAGCCAACCTGAAAACAAAGTGCAAACGTCGGGTTAGTCTCGACCCTTTTCATTTGAACGGCTGTATCGAATCAGTCTTAGCAACAGAAACAAAGATAAAGAACTCGGTTTGCTTTGCATCTAATTAACTGAGAGGGTGGAGCGAATTCTCTAGATCAATTACGGACCCTATAAGAGCAATCCCGGATTACACTCGACATTTTGTTTGAAAATTTCACTATCTTTTACACAGCTGATCACCTGCAAGCGGAGGTCCAAGACTCATTGGTATCGCCAGAGTTCCAAACATGTTTCCCACTGCTTGAGAAAGCTTATCGTGTCCGACCACATCAGCCGTAATCACCGCCACTTGGCCCACAAAACAGCCATCAAAAAATCCAAATGTCAGAGCATAACCCACAAGTCCTGCATAGGTTTTGACCAGAGGACACAAGAGAGTGCTCAATCCAATGGAAAATATCGAAAATTGGTACAGGTAGAGTCTGTTGACGAATTTAAGGTCGGAAATCTTGCCAAATACCACTCGACCAAGCGTTGAGGTGATGGATAGAAAACCAATCAGCCAAGCGCCTTTAGATTTTGGTACTCCTAAATCTTCGGCATACTTCACCTGCAGATAATAACGAGACGAATAAAGGTGATAAGATTCTACAAAAAACTCTGCTGCCGCGTCGGTGGAGGGCATAATTTAAAATAATTTGGTTCACTCAACTGGGTTGATAATGAAAACTGTCCACCGAAAAGAGCCTCAAAGGCTGGAGTTTCGAGTGGTGGCCCTTAATTCTTCATAAGGTCTACGCTTTTAACATCAGCTTTAAAAATTATCCACCTAACTTATCTTTAAACGATGATTTTCTTACGAGATCCCGAACGGCAGTCTATAACCTATTTATGCATTTGTCGCTGACCAATCATCAGGGATGAGAAGTTTTGTTGAGTATTAAACAAATACATATACAACTTACCAGGTGAATAAATGGAATGAGATAACTAAATTGAAACACAGCTACAGTAGTGACCCACAAAACATACGCTTTACTCTTCCATATTGAAGTATCAAATAACTTGGTACATTCTCTTCTTTCCCTGGTAGATTGAAGATTTTTCCTTGGTATAAAGATCACAGCTGCAATACATAACAGTCCAGCAAACGCGCTCAAAATGCGCATGGAGCGTTTCCATCCGACTGATGCCAATAGGTAATTTATGACCGGCCCGGCAACAAGAGAGCCTACCCCACTTCCGGATGTTGCAATCCCATTGGCAAGCGCCAATCTTCTATCAAAGTATTGACCCAGGACAACGATAGACGACACAAAGGAGAAACTAGAACCTACTCCCCATACAAGCCCGTAGGTAACATACATTATATAAACTTTCTGTATGAAGGAAGTTAGGAACAACCCTAAGATCGATAGTAACGCACCAGCGAAGGACACAACGAGGCATCCAAAACGATCACACAATGCACTTGATATAGGACCAAAAAAGAAGTTTAAACCCATGGCCATGGCGCCAATCCAAGCTATGGAAAGAAATAAAAAGCATAATCTTAATGTGTGAAGAAATATGTTATTGTTTTTGTCACGGGCGTGAAGCGGAGGGAATTTTTGTGTTCTCCTACGCTGAATCGATCCTAGACCTTACGCATACCATCATCCAAATGCATCACACTCGAAAAGCATTTCATGTAAATGCAATGTATCTTTGCCCCTAAAATCTTCACGTTCTTATCCTTATAAGCATTTTAATCTGCACTGGACAAGAATTGGAGGAATACTATATACAGGATATCAAGGAATAAGTAAAATAACAGCCTCGAAGGGAAAGGCGCGAACAGAACGCTAAGACCCATGGGAACTAACACCCAAGGAAATTGAGGAGTCTACCCTCTTTCATCCTTTCACCCCCAAGATTTAAAAGACAAATCTCCTCATTGTTAACCTTCCATTTCTTGTACATGCAATTTTATAGCTCTGAGAAATCGGTTCTTCATCAATACAACATATCCCATAGTTGATATTTTTGTAGCCTCTCCAAAACTTTCTACGTGTACGTGTTGATATTGTTAGAAGATGTTTATTCTTTAGCTGCCTGGGAATGAAAGGTTAACTGTCATATTTCTTATCTGTCTCAATCCCTTTGAATGCAATCGGCACCAAACGACAAAAAAAAAAACGACTTTTCCTCTTCATGACGAAGTTAGCCTTGCTCATAATGCTTTGAACTCTTTTGAAAAGTGATCTGTTTGTTCGTGAAAAGGGAAGGTATTTACTTGCGCTGCTTCGCAAGTGAGATGCAGCGGTTCTGGTTGGCTACTTAAACAGGCTACAAGGACTCATCTTGCCAGCCAAGGCTTGCTCACTTTGTTCTTGACAACAAAACAGAGAATAATGAATACCTTTAGCTTTGTGAAAGTCTTCATAACGTCCAATGTTTATTTTAAGAAGTTGAAGAAAAAATATGCGGCATCGTGTTTAGAGAGAAGAAAAGATGCTGCCTGTTAATGGCACACCGTAGGGAAGTAAAAACAGACTAGAAATTGGGATGATTTCGAAGCAAATCAGAGATTTTTTAAATTGTAAAGTACCAACTAACGTGCGAAGTGGAAGATCAGAGAAACTTTGCCTGTAATCAGTGATGCAGACAAAATGTGAAATATGTGGTACAGAAGCCACTTTCCGGTTGCTTCGCTAACTGGTAGCTTAGCACTAAAAAAATGATGACATCAAAAGAACAGCTTGTTCCCACTGAAATTGAAATTTGGAAGTAATTACTTGCTCATGTCGCGATCATCGATAGAGGTAAGGATTGAAGTTTTCATGTACGAAGACGTTGATATATTAGTTCGTTGTTTTGATTGAAGGCAGTAAAGATGTAGGAGAAAGAAAGTTTAAGTGCGCTAATCAGGAGACCAACCTCTTTTCGAAGCTTTACTCCAAAACTCGTGACGACATGCTGATATCCACCCTTTTCGGATATAAATTATTGGCGAGAAATTATTATGTGAAAAACGGAAATGAAACTTCAGCTCAAAGGGAAATAGTAAAATTCTTATGTATACTGCGTGAGCCAAGATATCACATTAACTATATAATGTAACTTATATAGAGGATATTACATGGCCGCGCGGGGGATACGAATTTTATGTTCGAGTGCTGAAAGTATCTTTCACAAGTGAGCGAAGCATATCCCTAAGCGGCAATGTAATATTCTGTTTATTTTATAGATACTGATGAAATTCCTACAGAAAAGACAACTTTTTTTTTTTTCGGCCTAAATGTTCAATACAAAGATATTTTCTTCGTTAGCCTCAGATACACCACTGATAATGTCCGTAGCCACAATGCTGTTGGCTTAATCATGGAATGAGATATGTTAGGTAAATAACGTTGATTAACACGATTAATCGGTCGGTAAACAGAAACTCAATAGGACAAAACACAACAAAAGAATAAAAATTCAAAAAGGAGATATAAAGGTAAACTGGCATTCTTGTAACCCCAGTGAGCAGTTTTTTCAAGAAATTTGATTTTACGTTATGGCGTCAGTTTCAGATGGTCGATCGTTTACCGCATAACTAATTACGTCTCGCTGTGTGACGTAAGTATCTAACAAATGCAAAAATAAAGCCATTCCGAGAGGGAAGACAAAATTTGTTAAGAGAGGATGTCAGCATCCATCGAACAAATTTGAAATATTGTGGCAAGTCGCCCAAGATTCGTTTTCTCTCCTACTTTCATATTTTGTAGCCCTGTATCTCCTAATAATTGTGGTGTAGTTTTTTTGTGAAAATATATTTTAGTTTTCGAGAAATGATTTTTTTCGTTCGACCGCTCAAATATGCAAATTTTCATCGTGAATTTTCCCGAGTTGTGTGACCTCATGTAACGAATTTACTTGACCTCCGGTATTTCTGTCAACATAATCTTAATCCCCTGTCATTATTGAAGCTGGAAAATAAAAATTTATTTTTTGGTGAATATTTTTGTTCGACATGCTTTTCCTATGTCGAAAAGTAGCATCAAAACAAAGACAGTTTTAACAATGACCGATACGACAGAATCTACTGAGCTTCTAGCTTTTAAAAGACAAAGGATGGTTATAAAGTTATTGTAAAAATTTCCTTGTGTATTTGTGTCGTTCTAACGTGAGATGAACTCAAAGTCCGGCAAAATTTACTTGCTAGCGACTATGAAATACACATCTAGTGCCTATTTGTCGCCACCGTTTACTGGCACAAATCGCGACAATTTGTAAAAAAATCTAGCATAATACTCTTACCTCATTTATTTACGATTTTATGAGCTGTTTCGAGGATCAAGTTATGCTCTACCACATTTTAGCCAGATTTAATTTGCGGTTTATAAACTTCTCTCCATCATTATATCAGTTGCATGACAAGCGTGACACAAAAATTCAAAGATGGATCAACCTCCGAATTACCAAGAGATGGGTTTTTTTTCCCTCTTTGCATATCTATGAAAACCTTCCAAGAATTACTGCATTCAAAAAACTACATGTCCAGATCCATCAATGATTCCTTTGCCGGTGGAAGTCAAAGAATGTTCACAAAAGTCAATTCGATTGACAAGCTACATACTGATTTAGCTATTTGATCTGTTGTATAAGCGTTTCATCTTACATACTAACAAGTTTTGCTGACAAAACTTTTTTCTCTTCACCGAAAATCACATCAAATTTTGTCCTTGCTAAATTTCAAGTGTGCTGCACGTATCAGCACCCCCCGAGGAACCCTATACATAAGAGGGCGAGGGTGCGCGCCGGGAATTTCGAAAATGACCCATGTAAAATTATAAAAGGTACCTGAGTCTTATCTGTGTGGGAGTGGCAACAAATGATGTTTACCCCTAAAAAGTACCAATTTATAAAAAAAAAAGGAAAAATCCTAAAAATAAAAACTCCTTTATAGATATGCTCCAGAGGCTCAAGTCAGATCATTAAAATCGTCCTAGTAATGATTATTTCAGTTATTTTATTGAGCGAAAAACATCCTAAAAGGTACCAGCTAGGTCTCTGGTAGTCCACTAAAGTTTGAGACATCGTAAAAGGTACCAGATCACTGAGTTTGACCCCTGAAAGGTACGACAAGCATCTTCACTCATATCCGATCGCCTGATGACTCGTTTCGAATAATTTTATTTTGCTATCATGTGGCGATCGGGATGAACTCGTTCTTGAACAAAACTCATTCCTATATGATGTAAAAAGCCCCTAAGAGTTTTTATTCCCAGAGCATCACGCTTTGCTCTCCCGCCAGAACACTGTAAAATTCAATATGCGCTGCTACTGAAACAACGATTACCGTATGTTTTCACCTATAAGCCGAGCGATTTTTCAGTATTTGACAAAAAAGTTTGGGAAATTTTTTCACAAGAAACGGGCTTCTGCTTATAGCCGAGGGTTTGGAATTCAAAAACAAGTACAAATCAAGTGTTGATGCGAAATGACCGTAAATTCCATGACTGCAGCGCTCTTTACATGACATGCTTTAAAATTGACATGACAACAACGTATTCTGACCACCAATCAGATTCTTTGCTTCCCACCCATTGAAAGACGATCTCACTCAACTCAGCAAAAACTCTTCTCATTTCACATTACAAATGAAATATTTGGTCTCTCTGCCGTAAAAAACACTCCATCGCTTGTTCGTCTAGTTTAGGACACTTGGGAGTGAAACGGCTCATTTTTGCACGTCTTGTAGACATCTCAAGCTTGCCAGAAAGAAGAGTCGCCTGGTCTCGTCTCCAGCGTCGCACCATGGACTCGTTAAGTCCGACCCAGAGGATAGCCCTCCAGCATCACAACTCGAGCCAAGGCACGATCACAATACAATGTAAATACACGTGAAAGATCACGTTCGCCCTTGAGGAACACTGTAAATACTGATGTCGACAGGATAGACAAAAACGAAGCTATCCTCGACGTCAAAACTCACTACAAACCGACTGAGACCTTTCAATATACACACTATTCATCTTGCCACCCGCCAGGTGTTAAGAAAGGCTTTATTAAAGGAGAAGCTATCAGACTTCTAAGAACAAACTCCTCGGAAAGAAATTTCCAGAAGGCCATGTGTAACTTCAAAACGACTTGAAGCACGTGGTTACCCAAAAAGCCTAATTGAAAAAACGTTATCTGAGGTCTCGTTTGCCGCAAGGCAGTCGACCCTTAAAACAACAAAAAAACTAAAGGCAAAATATTGCCTTTTGTGACAGCATACCACCCAGGGGTTAAAAATTTAAAACAAATACTGATGCAAGAATGGAACTTCATCCAAAATCAGCCACTGCTGAAAACAATTTACAAAACGCCTCCGATTATATCATACAAAAGAGGTAAATCGCTCAAAGACATACTCGTCGGAGCAAAGCTTTAATTAAAGGCTTTTGCGTCGCAAACGTAAAACCACACAGGGGAGTCTGTGTAGGCCTGTCTATGACCTTTTCATCAAGCCCAGGATATTACATGACGGAAAAAATACAATCGCATATGACAAGAAGATTGGCCTCTCACCTGTGTTTCCAAAACCTTTGTCAGTTGACTTGCTACAATAGAATTTGGTGACGGTGGCAGTTTCATATTCTCGAAGAATGAACTCTGCTGACCTGACATCCTTCACCAGACCTGACCTTTCAGACAACTTTCTCTCAAACAATGAACTCACTTCTTGAGAAGTTAATTTACGTGCCATAATAGAATTTGAAATTTTGTTCGGAAAGCGAAATTATCTATTGGAATACGAATTGAGTGAGCAAACAGATACTTTGATATGTCGCACGATAATAAATTTCCCGCCTTTGCGAGTTTGGACCATTCAATTGTCTGGGAGTTAATCGACCGTATCATTTATCTTTCCTCTCCATTTCCGGTGTTTAAAAATCCTCCTTTTGACAGATTTCGTGGAGGTGTTACTATGTTGTGGTTGTAATTGGCCATCCTTGAAAAGGAGGCATCGCAAAAAATTTTGTGGAGTCTGAAATAAAGGTAAGCAACGAAAAAAAAAGGACATATCTTACGCCTGATACGAAGTCATGAGCAAAAACGAAGCACGTGTTCGTTTCTACTCTGTTTTGCGGGTCTAATATGCTGAATGGGGCCTTTAACACGAAGACAACATCGGGCGAGCTCGGATTTCGTAATCAGAAATCGGAGTACGCTTTCCTGGCGCCTGAGCGGGAAGCTCAGGCGCCATAATTATCTTGTAATTGGCTAATCAGGTTAGTAACCATGACGACACCAATATCATTACACGGGATAGGCAGGGGTCGCACTAGTGCTTTTGGTGTTTACATTGGACATAGAATCTGTCATAGCATGCTTGCGACAAGTGCGACCCTTTAGTCGCGTCCAGACATAACTATGTCCGAAGGACCTAAAGATCAAACAAGCCGATGTCCTGCCTCAAAGCAGGTCATATCTTGTCTAATGGCCTTAAAATAACAATTTTTTATTTTTCTTCTGTCGTCAACGTCAATCAAATCTGAAATACGGGCAGAAATTGGAGTTTTGCAATTCTGCAAAGGCAACACGTGTGCACTGCTAGCTACAGCTATCGGGTTAAAATTTTAGTCACCGGTTTTCTCTTCAAACGTTTTATCATGGCGAATTTCAACCCAGTAATTGACATCCGTCGACGTCGGTTTAAAGCGGCAAGGGCCAACATTTGCCGTTGGCGAATGTTGTACAATGCGTACAAACCAATAAGGTTTTGTACATTGAACAAATTAAACAGAGATTGAAGAAATGTCGCTAATAAAACTAGCACCAGCCTCATGTCTAAAAATTATATTTGGCGCTCTTTTCGCGCGTGAAATATAAAGAGTTGACAGACTGGTTTCAAATATCATTTATGTCGCGCAAGTGCGACCTCCATGACTCCCGTGGTGTAAATGTCGCGACATATTTATGGGACAACTTATGACGCGACATAAGAAGGCCATAGTGCGACCCCTGCCAAAGATAACAAATAGTATCTTCACCGCACGCGATGGAGATATGATTTTTTAGCAAAAAGGAATTATCCTGGTATTTCATCAGTATCTATATAATAAATCCTGAATCTTACTTATAACTAGTCAGTATCAATAGAGAATTCATAAGCCTCAAGCCAAGAGACACTAGTAACCCATCAAAAGTTATGGATCAGTAACTTCTGCATACCGGCACGGGCGCTCAGCTAAATGAACTCTTTGCTTACCTGTTTGCATCGCACCAAGTTTTAACTCATCGAGCAGGTTAACATACACAACACCAAATGAGTTGTGAATTCCAAATACCACAAAATTTACGATGAAAGTCCCACAGCAGACTATCCAGCCATAGCCGCCGTCTCGACTTGTTGACTTCCCTCTAAGTCCATCATCTGCTCGGTTTTCGCTTTCCATTTCTCGATCACAGAAAATTGATTCGCAACCCGAATTCAGCTTGTGAAACTCTTTTTGCTTTGTGTTTCTCAAGATAATATAAAAAAACCAAACCAAACACTTTTGCGAAGATTCTCGGAAAGAATTGTTTGTTCACCAACCGCGCGCGCTAAAATAAGGCGAAACGACAACATGTCACGTACACGAAATACGAGAATGTAGTGGAATGTAATGGAGATTCACTGCCTGTTGCCATTCCTTCGAAAGTTAAAAAGTGTTGGCAGGCCTGCACGACTCCTGCTATTCCTCCGTGACAAATTCGTTGTTAGGAGGCAACTGTAGAGATTCAGAAAGAATCAAAACTGCAGCCTTGCCCAGAATCTATTCATTTGACAGCAGTTACACTCAAAGCCGATGGCTGTGTAAATAATATCAAATTCGCGAGTTATTTAACAGGGAATCAACCTTTGACATGCAAACTCATCACAAAGAGACAGCTATTTTCAATGGAACTATGGTGGCTAATGTTGCTTGCCGATATTTTCCGTCGGCAAAACGTAAAGTCTAGTGTTTACGTGGCAGTTTCGCCTTCGCATGACAAAAAAAATGAAGAAAGGCCGCGGCCCAGCATCAAAATTTAGACATACAAAGATTCAGTCGAAAAACCAATTAAAATAGTTTGTACGATCGAGTAAAAGCTCCATTAACCAGTAGTGTTTACTATTACAACCACCTCCCACCCCTCCCTACGGAGTAATAGTCCGTCTCTCGCCCCTGCCTGGGTAATAACACTCTGCCTCCCACCCCTCTCTAAATGCTGATAGACTTCATCCCACCCCTCCCTCAGCACTAATGGTGTGCTCCCCCCTTTAAAATGGTGCAAAAAAAATTGTCCAAAACATGGTCCAAGAAATGGTCTAAAAAAATAGTCCAGTCCATATTTTACCCTATGCCCAGTTATTCAGTGGTCAAGTGTCTTCTTTTAATGCCCTAATTCAACTGCCCTTCATTCAGTGATCAAGATAGTAGATTTACCATACAACACTCGCGATTAGTTAATTTGCTTCTACTTAGGAAAGTAGATTTACGACACAATTGAGTATACAATAGTAACGCTGTGTAACGCAACAATAGGCCTTTTCTTGGTAATAATCAGTCTCAAATACTAGCACTTAAAATGCGCGAAACACATGTACCGTTGGAGAGCGTTTGAGAACGTTTAGCCAGAGCTGTTGAAGAAGGATCAAAGCGGCGATCCAAATTTTTGAAATGTTCCAAACTACGACGTACATCAAATCGGAACTTCTCGAAAACTGGTCTCAAATTACATACTAAAAAACAGTGATTGCGTTTGTTCTTGAGAACCATAGAATACGCGACAAATACGTACAAAAAATACTTTTAAATATTCAGAAAAAATCAGGTTATATTTACCTATGGTGAAAGGAAAAAAGGAGGGGCCTAACTTTTACAGAATGCTCAGTCAAAGTCTGCCGATTTCTGCCGCTTTCACCGCCATATTGAAAATGAAGCTACCACAATGCAAAGCAATCGGTGTGCGCACACCGCCTGCTACGAAATGAACCTGCCTCAACTTGTGCGTACGTCACGTCCCATGACGTCACGCTAGTTACACACTGGGTGACTTGAGTTAACCTTTATTCCATGTTAGCGCAGATCTTTTACATTTCAATAACTGAAGTAACGTTTTGTAACATGCACTTTTTTGTTAAGTAATTGGTCTGAACTTAGCTTCGTGTTCCTTGACCTTGTCAGGTCACGCGATGTATGTGAAATCATGGTGAAATATCGATGATAGTCACGTAAACAATGCAGTTGTTAACCTTTGCTTCTGAAAATATCCCTGAGCCCCACCGCTGCCACTAAACTATAAAACACGCACGTCTCCATGATATATGACATTTAATAAACTATAGCTTCCATAAGGCGCGGGAATACGTACGGATATCAAGTTCCGCGAATGTCATCTGTCCCAAGTTGTGAACAGTTTTCAGAGAGCGAAGCTCCAGGAAAACTGCAAGGCTGAAGAACAGATCATGTACACGGATAAATATGCATGTATATTTTAACGCTGACTGGAGGCTGTTGTATTCATTATATTTCAAATAATTTAGCAACGTGCAGGAAAAATGTTTACGAACAGCTTTCAGTTTGCTGCATGGGATATTTACTTTTCAATGTTCTCAGGTTCGACGTCCCGTCTTCTGCAGCAAGGTATAAATGGTCTATCATTTTGAATTGAATTCAAAAGAACACTTTCACTGTGGTAGACGAACATTCGAAGATTAGGGAATATCACTTGAGGTTTATCACGGGGATATTTTCCAGTTTTAGTTGGTTGCTAGGGCATATTCGATCACCCTATGTGTTTAAACCCACCGTTCAGACACACCGTGTCAAAAAAAGTTATTTGATGGACACACTTCGCAAGTGACAAAGTCGCTGTTGGTTTAAGATTTGCATCTGATTGGTTGGAAAAGAGGCCGAGTTTTTTAGACCAAGGACACAGCGAAGCAAAGCAAAACCAAAGCAGTCCTGGACAAGTTTCTACACTCTGTTGAAAATTGCATTATCAGTAATCTAAGAATCTCTAAAAATGCTATAAAACAGTTTCTCTCTCAACCACCAGAAGTTCCTTGCTTGTTCTTAAAGCGCAGTGAAGCTTGCAAAGTTTATTGGTGACAATGTGCTCCTCTTCCAGCATCGGCTGTGATTCTGTATTTTTGTAAACAGAGTCAGATGCCGTTTCAGCTTCAGAAATATTCAAAGAAGTGTCGTTTTTAAATCCCAATTGCCTCCTTGCTATAGACTGCTTTCGAATCATACAGTTCACCCCAAAAATCATGAGCGAAGAAAATAACGCCACAGAACCGGCTATATAAAATGCTTCATCATAGGTACCGAATACTTCATGCAGCCAACCTGAAAACAGAGAGCAAACTTCAGGTTAGTCTGGACCCTTTTCATTTGAACGGCTGAATCGAATCAGTCTTAGCAACAGAAACAAAGATAAAGAACTCGCTTTGCTTTGCATCTAATTGACTGAGAGGGTGGAGCAAATTCTTTAGATCAATTACGGACCCTATAAGAGCAATCCCGGATTACAATAGACATTTGATTGAAAATTTCACAATCTTTCACACAGCTGATTACCTGCAAGCGGAGGACCAAGACTCATTGGTATCGCCAGAGTTCCAAACATGTTGCCCACTGCTTGAGAAAGCTTATCGCGTCCGACCACATCAGCCGTAATCACCGCCACTTGGCCCACAAAACATCCGTCAAAAAATCCAAATATCAAAGCATAACCCACAAGTCCTGCATAGTTTTTGAGCAGAGGACACAGGAGAGTGCTCAATCCAATGGAAAATATCGAAAATTGGTACAGGTAGAGCCTGTTGACGAATTTAAAGTCGGAAATCTTGCCAAATACCACTCGACCAAGCGTTGAGGTGATGGATAGAAAACCAATCAGCCAAGCGCCTTTAGATTTTGGAACTCCTAAATCTTCGGCATACCTCACCTGCAGATAATAACGAAACGAATAAGGGTGATAAGTTTCAACAAAAAACTGTGGTGCCGCGTCGGTAGAGGGCATTTTAAAATAACTTGGTCTAATCTACTCAGTCGATAATGTAAATAGTCCACCGAAGAGAGTTTCTAAAGCTGGGGTTTCGAGCGGTGGCCCTTAATTCTTCATGAGGCTTTCAGCTTTAGAAATTATCCACCTAACTTATCTTTAAACGATGATTTAGTCATGAGATTGAATTAGGAAGATCCCGAATGGCAGTCTATAACCTTTTATGTATTTGTCACCGACCAATCAGGAAAGAGAAATTTTGTTGCGTATTAAACAAATAGCGATACAACTTACCAGGTGAATAAATGGAATGAGATAACCAAATTGAAACACAGCTACAGTAGTGACCCACAAAACGTACGCTTTACTCTTCCATATTGAAGTATCAAATAACTTGGTACATCTTCTTTCCTTGGTAGACTGAAGATTTTTCCTTGGTTTAAAGATCATAGCTGCAATCCATAACAGTCCAGCAAACGCGCTCAAAATGCGCATGGAGTGTTTCCATCCGACAGATGCCAGTAGGTAATTTATGACCGGCCCGGCAACAAGAGAGCCTACCCCACTTCCGGATGTTGCAATCCCATTGGCAAGCGCCAATCTTCTATCAAAGTATTGACCCAGGACAACGATGGACGACACAAAGGAGAAACTAGAACCTATTCCCCATACAAGCCCGTAGGTCACATACATCTTATGAACTTCTTGTATGAAGGAGGTTAGGAACAACCCTGAGACGGATAGTAACGCACCAGCAAAGGACACAACACGGCATCCAAAACGATCACACAATGCACTTGATATAGGACCAAAAAAAAAGTTTAAACCCATGGCCATGGCGCCAATCCATGCTGTGAAAAGAAATAAAAAGATGATCTCCATGTATAAATAAATATGTTAATGTTTTTATCTCGGGCGTGGAGCAGAGGGAAATTTCTGTGTTCCTCCATGCTGAATCGATCCCAGACCTTACGCATACCATCGTCCATTACTTCACACTCAAAAAACATTTCAATGTAAACTCTATGTATCTTTGCCTCCAAAATCTTCACGTTCTTATCCTTAAAAGTCTTTAAATCTACATTGGACAAGAATTGGAGGAACACTATATACAGGATATCAAGGAATAAGTAAAATAAGAACCTTGAAGGGAAAGGCGCGAACTAACACCCAAGAAAATTGAGGAGTCTACCCTCTTTCATCCTTTCACTCCCAAGATTAAAAAAACAAATCTCCTCATTGTTAACCTTCCATTTCTTGTACATGCAATTTTATATATCTGAAAAATTGGTTCTTCAGCAATATAATATATTCCATAGTTGATATTTTTGTTGCCTCTCCTAAACTTTCTACGTGTTGACATTGTTAGAAGATATTTATTCTTTAGCAGCTTGGGAATGAAAGAGTTAACCCTCATATTTCAAATCTGTCTCAATCCCTTTGAATGCAATCGGCACCAAACGACAAAAAAATTTTCTTCTTCATGACGAAGTTGAACTGTTTTGAAAAGTGATTTGTTTGTTCGCGCAAAGGAAAGGTATTTACTTGCGCTGCTTCGTAAGCGAGATACAGCGGTTCTGGTTGGTTACTTAAGTTTGCTACAAGGGCACATCTTGCCAGCCAAGGCTTGCTCACTTTGTTCTTGACAACAAAACGGAGAAAAATAAATACCTTTAGCTTGATCAAAGTCTTCATGACGTCCAATGTTTTTTTTTTAAGAAGTTGAAGAAAAGAAAATATGCGGCAACGACTGTTTTTACATCCATGTAGTTGCCAAAAACAGAGATCAAATTTTTTAAGGAAAAAAAAGGACGAGTTTCGCCATTTTTGGGCATATCATTTCCCTTTCGGGCTTATTGGTATACCGATGAGAAAACCATAGGATATTATTTTCCCGGCGTTAGTTAGTCTTACATGAATAAGCATGCACTGTCAAGATGCCGCTGTTAATGTTTTTAACAAATGTTTTGTGAACTTCACGCTGGATCAACAACGCCTAACTTGATAAATTCTAAAACAGGCCAATCCGCCCTCTACCGGCACTGTTTGACTCATTCCGGCATCAGAGTTTTTAAACCTGGTTCACAAATTCTACAGTTTCAGTATTAGTCAATGTGTGGCTTTGAAAACTTCTGCCAAACGTGCTGTCAATCCCTGACGCCACGATGATAAACAAATTATGCACGTGCTTGGGCTGCGTATCAAAGGTCTTCAATTAGAGACTCTTAGTGGAGTTAACCGTCAGCCATTAACCGGTATTTGAAAAAAAGTTAACCTTTGAAATTTTTCTTTTAATCACAAAGGAAGGAAATTAAACGTTAGCCGCAAAATGCCAAACTGTTAGCCGTGAGAACCATTACTTACGTACCTATGACATTGTCACCCTTCTATAATTAGTCCATACTTGTGGCGCCACGAGATCATGCAACTCACTTATCAAAAACAAAAAGTATTCTGTGTTGCATAAAAAGAAGAGAAAATTATCACAAATCAACGTTCTATCCGCTCTGATCCAACTGAAAAAGATTCTAAATAAAGCGAGCCAATGTACAGTATTCCGATATTTCCAAACTTAGGTTAGAGATAAGTTACTACCTGTAATAGCTGAGCAAGAAGTGAAATAACAAACAACAACTCGTGACCATGTTTATAGAGAATAAAAGATGTTGCCTTTAATGGCACACCGTGGGGAAGTAAAAAAAAAGACTGGTAATTGGGATTATTTCGAAGCAAATCAGAGATTTCGTTAATTGTAAAGTACCAAGTAATGTTCGAAGTGGAAGGTCAGAGAAACTTTGACTGTGATCAGTGATGCAGACAAAATGTAAAATATGCAGTACAGAAGCCACTTTCCGGTTGCTTCGCTAACTGGTAGCCTAACACTTAAAAAATGATGACAAACAGCAAAGGAACAGCTTGTTCCCGCTGGAATTGAAATTTAGAAGTAATTACTTGCTCATGTCGCGATCATCGATAGAAGTAAGGATTTAATTTTTCAGGCAAGGAGATGTTGATGTATTTGTTTGTTGTTTTGATTGAAGGCAGTAAAAATCTTGGAGAAAGAAAGTTCAAGTGCTTTAATCATAAGACCAGCCTCTTTTCGGAACTTAACCCCAAAACTCGTGAATACATGCTTAATACTCGATTCATGTGCTGATACCCCACCTTTTCGAAAATGAAACTTCAGCTCGAAGGGAAATAGTAAAATTCTTATGTATATTGCGTGAGCCAAGATATCACTTTAAGTATACACGTAGCTTATATCTTCAATTTTGTTACTTATAACCAGTCAGTATCGGTAGAGAATTCATAAACCTCAAGCCAAGAGACACAATTAGTTCTCTTTGAAAGACAGCACTGCGACATCAACTCCCTTGTAATATTGTAGAATTATGAATTGTAACAGCATTTATGTTTCAATTAAGTTTGATAAGTGTTTCATCCTAACGAGTGTAGTTAAATCCGCTCCGTTAATGATGAAACAGAGCTAATTCTCTGTTCGAGATTTACATTGTACATACTAACCAAGACATTTTCAAAAGCCCTCGTATTTACAGTGATATTATTGAATATAAGCAAACCTACTTGAACACTAGTAACCCATCAAAAGTTATGGATCAGTAACTTCTGCATACCGGCACGGGCGCTCAGCTAAATGAACTCTTTGCTTACCTGTTTGCATCGCACCAAGTTTTAACTCATCGAGCAGGTTAACGTACACAATACCAAATGAGTTGTGAATTCCGAATACCACAAAATTTACGATGAAAGTCCCACAGCAGACTATCCAGCCATAGCCGCCGTCTCGACTTGTCGATTTCCCTGTAAGTCCATCATCTGCTTGGTTTTCGCTTTTCATTTCTCGATCACAGAATATTGATTCGCAACCCGAACCTAGCTTGTGAAACTCTTTTTGCTTTTGTGCTTCTCAAGATACAAATAACAAACCAGCCAAACACTTTTGCGAAGATTCTCGGAAAGAACTTGGTTGCTTTACTTGTTTGTTTACCAACCGCGCGCGCTAATTACGAAATGAACCTACCTCAACTTGTGCGTACGTCACGTCCCATGACGTCACGCTAGTTACACGCTGTGTGACTTGAGTCGACTTTCATCCCTTGTTAGCGCAGATCTTTTACGTTTCAGTAACGTTTTTTAACATGCTTTTTTTTGTTATCGCATAAAGTAATTGGTCTGAACTTAACTTCGTGTTCCTTGACCTTGTCAGGTCACGCCATGTATGTGAAATCATGATGAAATATCGATGATATTCACGTAAACAATGCAGTAGTTAACCTTTGCTTCTGAAAATATCCCTGAGCCTCATCGCTGCCACTAAACTCTGAAACACGTACGTCCACGTGATATATGATATTTAATAAACTATAGCTTTCATAAGGCGCGAAAATACGTACGGATATCAAGTTCCCAAGTTGTGAACAGTTTTCAGAGAGCGAAGCTCCAGGAAAACTGCAAGGCTGAAGAACAGATCATTTTCACGGATAAATATGCATGCATATTTTAACGTTAACTGGAGGCCGTTGTATTTATTATCTTTCAAATAATTTAGCAACGCGCAGGAAAATGTTTACTAACAGCTGTCATTTTTCTTGGGATGTTTACTTTTCAGTGTTCTCCGGTTCGATGTCCCTTCTTCTGCATCTTGAATTGAATCTAAAACAACACTTTCGTTGTGGTAAACAAAACGTTCAAAAATTGGGGAATGTCCCTTGAGGTTTATCATGGGGATATTTTCCAGTTTAAGTTGGTTGCTGGGGCATATTCGATAACACTATGTGTTTAGACCCACCGTGTCAGAGCAAAATTATTTCATGGACACACTTCGCGAATGACGAAGTCGCTGTTGGTTTAAGATTTGCATATGATTGGTTGGAAAAGAGGCCGAGTTTTTAGGACCGAGGACATAGCGGAATATAGCAAAACAAAGCAATCCTGGACAAGTTTCTCCACTCAGTTGAAAATTGCTCTATCAGTAATCTAAGAATCTTTAAAAATACTATAAGACAGTTTCTCTCTCAACCACAAGAAGTTTCTTGTTTGTTCTTAAAGCGCAGTGAAACTTGCAAAGTTTATTGGTGAAAATGTGCTCCTCTTCCAGCATCGGCTGTGATTCTGTATTTTTGTAAACAGAGTCAGATGCCGTTTCAGCTTCAGAGATACTCAACGAAGAGTCGTTTTTAAATCCCAATTGCCTCCTTGCTATAGACTGCTTTCGAATCATACAGTTCACCCCAAAAATCATGAGTGAAGAAAATAACGCCACAGAACCGGCAATGTAAAATGCTTCATCATAGGTACCGAATACTTCATGCAGCCAACCTGAAAACAGAGTACAAACTTCGGGTTAGTCTCGACCCTTTTCGTTTGAACGGATGAATCGAATCAGTCTTAGCAAAAGAAACAAAGATAAAGAACTCGCTTTGCTTTGCACCTGATTGACTGAGAGGGTGGAGCAAATTCTTTAGATCAATTACGGACCCTATAAGAGCAATCCCGGATTACACTCGACATTGCATCGATAATTTCACCATCTTTAACACAGCTGATTACCTGCAAGCGGAGGTCCAAGACTCAGTGGTATCGCCATAGTTCCAAACATGTTTCCCACTGCTTGAGAAAGCTTATCGCGTCCGACCACATCAGCCGTAATCACCGCCACTTGGCCCACAAAACATCCGTCAAAAAATCCAAATATTAAAGCATAACCCACAAGTCCTGCATAGTTTTTGACCAGAGGACACAAGAGAGTGGTCACTCCAATGCAAAATATCGAAAATTGGTATAGGTAGAGCCTGTTGACGAATTTCAAGTCGGAAATCTTGCCAAATACCACTCGACCAAGCGTTGAGGTGATGGATAGAAAACCAATCAGCCAAGCGCCTTTAGATTTTGGAACTCCTAAATCTTCGGCATACCTCACCTGCAGATAAAAACGAAACGAATAAAGGTGATAAGATTCTACAAAGAGCTGTGCTGTCGAGTCGGTGGAGGGAATTTTAAAATAATTTTGTTTAATCAACTGAGTGGATAACGTAAATTGTCCAGCGAAGAGAGTTTCTAAGGCTAGAGTTTTGAGCGGTGGCCCTTAATTCTTCATAAGGCATACGCTTTTAACGTCAGCTTTAGAATTTATCCGTCTAACTTATATTTAAACGATGATTTTCTTATGAGATCCCGAACGGCGGTCTATGAGCTATCTATGCATTTGTCATTGACCAATCAGGAATGAGAAGTTTTGTTGAGTATCAAACACATAACGATACAACTTACCAGGTGAATAAATGGAACAAGATAACCAAATTGAAACACAGCTACAGTAGTAACCCACAAAACGTACGCTTTACTCTTCCATATTGAAGTATCAAATAACTTGGTACATTCTCTCCTCTGCCTGGTAGATTGAAGATTTTCCTTTGGTTTAAAGATTAAAGTTGCAATCCATAACAGTCCAGCAAACGCGCTTAAAATGCGCATGGAGTGTTTCCATCCGACAGATGCCAGTAGGTAATTTATGACCGGCCCGGTAACAAGAGAGCCTACGCCACCTCCACATGATGCAATCCCATTGGCAAGCGCCAATCTTCTATTAAAGTATTGACCCAGGACAACGATAGACGACACATAGGAGAAACTAGAACCCACTCCCCATACAAGTCCGTAGGTCACATACATTTTATGAGCTTCTTGTATGAAGGAGGTTAGGAACAACCCTGAGACGGAAAGTAACGCACCAGCAAAGGACACAACACGGCAACCAAGACGATCACACAATGCACTTGATATAGGACCAAAAAAGAAGTTCAAACCCATGGCCATGGCGCCAATCCACGCTGTGAAAAGAAATCAATAATATGATCTCCATGTATAAAGAAACATGTTATTCTTTTTGTCACGGGCGTGAAGCAGAGGCAAATTTGTTAAATGCGGCAACGACTGTTTTACATCTATGTATAGTTGCCAGTTATTAACAGAGAGCATCATTTTGAAGAAAAAAAACAAGGACGAGTCTTGCGATTTTTGGGCATATAATTACGCCAATAACGCCTTTCTTGAAAAATTTTGAAACAGGCCAATCCGCTCTTTACCGGCACTGATTGACTCATTCCGGCATCAGAGTTCTGAAACCTGGTTCACAAATTTTACAGTTTCAGTATTAGCCATTATCAAAAAAAATTTAGGCGAAAACGCGTGACGTTGAAACTTCTGCCAAACTTGCTGTCAATCCCTGACGCTATGATGATAAACAAATTATGCACGTGCTTGGGCTGCGTCAGCCGTAAACTGGCCAAAACATTTAGCCGTTAGGTGTAAAAATTGACAAATTTTTACCATTATTTGCAAAAATGGTTAGCCGTTAAAATTTGTCTTTTAATCATAAAGGACGGAAATTAACTGTTAGCCGGAAAATGACCAACCGTTAGCCTTGAGAACCATCACTTACGTACCTACGGCATTGGGACCCTACAATAAAGAGTCCATACTTGAGGCCCCACGAGATCATGCAACCCTTTTACAAAAAAAAAAGTATTTTGTCTTGCATCAAAAAGAAGAAAAAGTTATAATAAATCTATGTTCTATCCGCTCTGATCCCAACCGTAAACGATTCCAAATAAAGTGAGCCAATGAACAGTATTCCAATATTTCCAAACTTAAGTTAAAGAAAGTTACTACCTGTAATAGCTGGACAAGAAGTAAAATAACAAACAACAACTGTTGATCACGTTTAGAGAGAAAGGATGTTGCCTTCTTAATGGCACACCGTAAATTGCAAAGTACCAACTAACGTGCGAAGTGGAAAATCAGAGAAACTTTGACTGTAATCAGTGATGCAGACAAAATGTGAAATATGCAGTACAGAAGCCACTTTCCGGTTGCTTCGCTAACTGGTAGCCTAACACTAAAAAAACTGATGACAAACAGCAAAGGAGCAGCTTGTTCCTGCTGAAAAAATTTGGAAGTAATTACTTGCTCATGTCGCGATCATCGATAGAAGTAAGGTTGCAATTTTTTAGGCACGAAGACGTTGATGTATTTGTTTGTTGTTTTGATTGAAGGCGGTAAAGGTCTTGGAGAGAGAAAGTTCACGTGCTCTAATCAGGAGACAAGTGTTTTTTTCGAAGCTTTTCTTGAAACTTGAGACGATATGCACAAAACTTAATTCAGGTGCTGATATCCACCCTTTTCGGACATAAACTATTGCCGAGAAATTATTGTGTGAAAAACGGAAATGGAATTTTAGCTCGAAGGGAAATAGTAAAATTCTTATTTATATGGCGTGAGTTTGGTTATCACATGAACTAATGTCGCTTATGTCCTCAATATTGTTACTTACAACTAGAGCACAAGCCAAGAAACACAGATAGTTCTTTATGAAAGACAGCACTGCGACATCAACTCTCTTGTAATCTTTCAGAGTTATGAATTATAACAGCATTCATGTTTCAATTAAGTTTGATAAGTGTTTCATCCTAACGTTTGTTGTTAAATCCACTCCGTTAACGATGAAAAAGAGCTAATTCTCCGTTCGATGTTGAAATTGTACATACTTACCAAGTCAGCTTCAAAGGCTCTCGTATTTACAATGATATCATCGAATGCAAGCACACCTACGTTAACATTCGAACCCATCAAAAATTTAGGATCAGTAATTTGCGTACCGACACGTGGCGCTCCGTTAAATTAATTCTTTGCATTACTAACCTGTTTGTATCGCACCAAGTTTTAACTCATCGAGCAGGTTAACATACAGAACACCGAATGAGTTGTGAATTCCGAATACCACAAAGCTTACGATGAAAGTCCCACAACAGACTATCCAGCCATAGCCGCCGTCTCGACTTATCGATTTCGTTGTAAGTCCATTATCGGATCGGTTTTCGCCTTTCATTTCTCGATCACAGAAAATTGATTTACAACCGAACCTAGGGTGCGAAACTCTTTTTGCTTTTGTGCTTATCAAGATACGAATAACAAACCAGCCAGACACGGAAAGAACTCGAAGGCTCTACTTTGTTTACCAACTGTGCGCGCCAACTACGAATTAAACCTGTCGTTACTTATGCGCTGCGTGACTTGAGGCGACCTTCATCATGAAGGAACCGGTTGACGTATTTTTTTTTTCATTTTTTTTGGGGGGGGGGGGGGAAGGGGGTCAGTCATCGGCAACAGAGTACACAATGTATAAAAGGCAATAAAGAATTGCTGGTCTGTAAGCGCAGATTCTCTTTTACCTACGTTATGTAAAATGCATTTACGCCTGAGTGATCGGTCAAAACTTAACTTCGTGTTCCTTGACCTTGTCAAGTCACGTGATGTTTTTTAATTCTTAGTGAAATATCCAAGATAGTCTCGTAATGAATGTAGCTGTTAACCTTGACCTCTGTCAATATCACTGTGCCCCGCCGCTGCTACTAAACTCTAAAGCACGCACGCCAGTATGATATATAAACGATAGTCCTCATATGGGTACTCATATAGTTACGCGGATGTTACCTGTCCAAGATGCGAAAAGTTTTCAGAGAGCGAAGCTCTTGGAAATCTGTGAGGTTGAAGAACAAACCATGTCCAATGACAAATATGCATGATTATTCTCGCGCCAACTGGAGGCTATAATATTTATTATCTTTCAACGCGCAGGCAAAATGTTTACGAACAGCTTTCATTTTGCTGCGTGGGCTGTTTACTTTTCAGTTTTCTCCGGTCCGGGGTCCCTTCTTCTGTAGCAATGGATGAATGATCTATCATCTTGAATTGAATTTAAAGCAACACTTTCGTTGTGGAAGACGAAATGTTCGAAAATCGGAGAATAACATTTGAGGTTTATCACGGGGATAGTCTCCAGTTTTAATTGGTGGTAAGAGATTATAATCTCTTCCTAGGGTATATTAGATCACGCGATGCGTTTAGACTCATCGTGTCAGGGAAAAATTATTTGATGGATTATGAACACTGACATAGACTGCTATATCTTGCTTTGAAAATGACAGTGGAACTGAAAACCGTCCCTTGAATTAGGCCCAGTTCAGATTTCAATTCAGAAACTAAGTTCGAGTAAAGCACGACAGAAGCAAGGTGTCTGAAGTAAATTTTTTTAACAAGTTCGACAAGAAATTAGGTGCTATAAGCCCTGCCCTGCTAAATGACTCTGGCGTGGTTCAAGCCGTGCCTCCGCCGAGCTAAAAAATATTCACAAATTATGCTGATGTATTTTGGTGGGATTGCGTTCTTGCGGGAAGTTACAAGACTAAATTGTTATTTTGCTTCATTAAAAGCTGAATTCCGTATGACTTTAGCCCGATGTCTTAATGAGAGTCGTGTTTCTGCTGTGTTCAAGTCGAACCTAATTGCAGTAACTTCGATCGGCTAACAGAGGTACTACGTCTGAACTGGGCCTTAATTACATAACCTTGTCAGCACTATCCAAGGGTGAATGGGTGCGAGCTTTCGCTTTAATTTAGTCACTTGCTAAAATACAAGATTCCTTCTCGCAAGTAGTTAGTTCTTCTTCAAACGCAGACACGGCCCCTTAATCTCGTACCCAGATTCTACCGCATACAGTAACTGACCGCGGGCCCCTAGCTCTACATCCCCTTCCCTGCTCTCTTTCTCTCACTGATCAAAAACAGAAGAAACAAACAAACAAACAAAAAACAACAACAACAACAACAACAACAACAATACAACAAGATCTGGCAATAAACAATTCCCTGCATAGAACTGAAGCTTTATTTCATATCAGTTTAATTAAATAATGATTGCTTGATAGCAATAAATAGCCTCTTCCAAAAATAAATTATCTGAAGTACACCCTTTTTTTTCTCACATTTAAATACAATTGAAGTGCAAATAGATACGCGACCTGTGGCTAGAAATGTGAATAACATTTCAAGAAGACAAATTTTTCTCGTAAAGTATAATTTTGTATTTACGCTCTGCCGAAATTTTTATATTAATTTTGAAATAATTTAAAATAAAAAAACATTCTCTCACAGTACGTAAAATATTTCCACAACCCTTTGCTTGAGAAACACATAGAACACTGGCGTTTATCTAAATAAGCGACTTGTAGATAGAAATGTAAATAATGTCTGTATAAATAATTATTTCGTTATAATTTCCTAGTTCTGTTCCTCTCGCAAGAGTTTATCAAGAATTTCTCCACAGTACTTAAAAAATTTCCAGAAATGTTTGCACAAGTAACCCATAGTAAAACAGGCTTTTCCGCGTTAAATATTTTCAGAGAAAGTGTGCACTCAACATAAATAAAACCCACGCTTAAATTTGACGACGCGAAAAAACAAAACAAAAAACAACGATCAGAAAAGGAAGCTACCGAAGGCTCCCTTAAAAATGCGTAATCGCTCACATTAATTCCAATTAAAAAATATATATACACACACAGACAAACCCAACCCATATATATATATATATGTATATATATAATTTCACAGCAAAGATCTTATGTGGTGATATGATCCACGATCCACGTCACACGTAGGAAAAGTTAAATAATACCTTAAGAAAATGCTCAGAAACCAAATTTCCTCATTAGCCTGAAGGTCATATATATCTATACACCACTGCTTTAAGTTCGGGTAAACTTATTTTCTTTGAGGAAAGTTATACCAATTTCACGTGGGATGAAGGAGAAGAAAACTTCTACAACATTACACCGCCAAAATGAATTTAAAAAATGCCTGTTTTCCCGCGCTTCAAGCAGTTTGCTCCTGATATTCTATGTCCTCATTGGCTCCTTGAGATATTTTCCTTTTTTTCTAATTGGCTGTTGTGATAACTTTGGTTTTCGTTTAACGACACACGATCGAAACGCGCTGTAGTCATTAAAAAAAAAAAAAAAAACCAAACCTACAATATGGTCACGCAAGGTACTCAAGAAGTTGCGTGACGTACAAACAAGCAACTACAGAACAGTTTCTTTATCTGCGACGATGAGGACTTCACGAGATGTCGTCTCTCCCCTTATCATGTTAGACATTTCACTTTCAGTTTCCAAACTCCCTTCATACCTACAATCTTTGTTTGAGTCCGTATTTTTGCTTCCTCTCCTGCTGGAGATGTAATATTGTCTTTGATTTCGATGCAAACGAGACACGACAAAGACAAACAGAGAAGCCATGATGCCCACACTTCCACACACAAAGAATGCCTGGTGGTAAGAACCTGTAGCTTCGTAAAGCCAGCCTGTATGTAGAGGAAAAAATATAGGCCCAGATTCTTACATATATCTTACATGTTTGGGTCCTTTGGAAAGAAAAAAATGCATACTTTTTTCTTTCATCATCACTTTGTTAAGCACTGTGGCGCACTTTGTGGGCCGAAATGGAGATTAAAAGGTTGAATTGTATGGTAGCCCCCTCGTACGCTCGCGTGATCATTTAGGCTGTATTTCGTTTGGTCATTTTTTTTCTTCTGTTTTTATTTTCTCGATGCCCTCTCAAAGTGATAATAATTGTAATACAATTTATGTTCTCGAGCATAAATATGTCTTGTACCCTTTTTCAAGTCATTTTAACCTTCGCCTAGCGGCTCGGGCTTAATTGACTTGAGTCGGGCCCAAAACCTATTTATCCCCTTGAAAATAAACTATGCTGTCTTGATAGAGAGCAAGAGAACGACAAAAGTTTGAAAAATCAGCTGAAGAAATTAGAAGTGTTTAGTAATTTATTTTTCCCCCGTTCGTTTGTTTTAAGCTTAAAAGGCAGAAATTTTCAAAATGTGCCACATAATTCTCTTCTTACCAGCGACCGGTGGTCCAAAACTCATGGGGATGGCCAACACCCCAAACATATTTCCCACTGCTTGTGAGAGCCTGTTCTTTCCAGCAATTTCTCCAGTGATTACAGCCACTTGCCCTACAAAGCATCCATCGAAAAAACCAAACACAAGAGAGTAAGTCAAGAGACCCGCGTAGCCTTCTGTGATTGGACAGATCATCGTGCTAAGTCCTATGATAAACACTGAAAACTGATAGACGTAAACTTTGTTGACCCATCGTAGTTCACAGATCTTCCCGAATATCACACGCCCCACAGTAGACATGATCGAAAGGAAACCGACCAGCCATGCTCCTTTGGATGTCGGGATACCAAGATCATTGGCGTATTTCACCTAGAGGGAGATTAGTAAACAACACTTATTGACATGACTAAAGCAAGCTTCTGTGAAAGGTTGAGAGAGAGCCAACCGTCAAACAGTGATGCACTATGAAGCAAAATATTGACCAGTAAACGCCATATCCACCTTTAATAGAGCGCTAACTCAGAATTATTTTCAAAGTATGAGCCACAAATGAGCTGCTGTCGTACAGTGTTTGTCAATGATTTTCTATGCACATTTCTTGTGATTTGGCGTTATTTCTGTAACTTGAATGTCAAATTTGCTCCATCGCTTTAAGATTAAATTATGCTTTTGTCATGTTTTCTGGAAAATTCAAAGAGAACTGAAAGTAAAAAAATAATAAGCCAAGATATGATTTACTCGCGAATGACAGCCTTCAAATAAGCATCGAATAATACTGCAACAAAAAAATAAACGAGTAAGTAAAGGAACGAAGAATTAAAGCAGTCATTGTGTTGCAATTTTGAAGCTTGTCCCAATCATTTGTGCCAATTATTAAGAAAACTCTTTTTTCCAGACCACTTTAGAAGGATGTTTTAAGTGCAGCTGGTTTTTTTTTTCTTTTGAGCGTCAGATGAAGAAGAGAACGCCAAGAGCAAAGGAAATAGTAAATGTAACAAGGTAATTTAGTGTTATCAACTGAGTTGATAACGCAAATTGGTCACCGTAAATATTTTAAAGGCTGTCGTTTTGAGCGTTAGCCCTTCGTCAGATCGATTGAAGGAGTTTTAATTTGGGTTTTGTGTGGGTTTATATGCAGAAAATGGACCTACGCCATTGGTAACTTTTACAATGTTCACAACGCTGCTTACAATCTTCCTCAATCGTCGACAGTAGAAGAAAGATTCAGTGAAGATGACACTACGTTGCGCAACCTAACTTTGGTTCCCTCAAATTGTTCAATTATAATTATTTTTTGTTTTGTTTTTTTCCGCTTGGATTTTCCTTTTTTCTTTTCTGTGTGCCATGCAATGTTTTCCTATACCTTGCGCGCAAACTGCCAAAGAATTATTACGTTACCAAATAGTCACCGTGGCACAACGCCACAAACAGCGCATGAAGGTCTCCTAACTTACCAAATGGACGAAAGGGACCGGATATCCGAACTGAAATAACGCTACTGTTAGTACCCAGGCTACGTAAGCCCGGTTCCTCCAAATTGAAACGTCACACAACTGGCTACACTGTTTTGTCACGGCTCTGTCACGCTGTCTTGTTTTCAGCGGTTTATAGAGAAAGCACGCCACAACAAGAAACGCTGCGACTCCACTGAGTATGCGCAGAGAGTTACTCCATCCGACGACCCAGAGTAAGTAATTGATGGCAGGCGAGGCGACCAATGAACCCACTCCACTTCCGCTGGTACCTAATCCATTCGCTAGTGCCAGTCTTTTATCAAAGTATTCTCCTAACATCACGATGGAAGGTACAAAGGAAAAACTCGACCCCACCCCCCAAAGAAGTCCATAGGTAAGGTACATGTAATGTAAGCGAGTCACAAGCGACGTAAGAAAAAGTCCAGTTACAGATAGAAGGGCGCCAACAAACGCTACTCGACGACATCCAAAGCGATCACACAAAATACTGCACAGCGGACCGCACAAGAAGTTGAGGGAACCGGCCATTGCACCAACCCAGGCTAAGGAGAAAGAAGGAACAGAAAAAGCAATGCTACCATGTCAGCGGTTACATTTCTGAATAAACACACCATATTATGAAAGTGTCTTAAATTGTTACCTAATGGCTGCTGCTAAATGATGTACAACCTGAGTAGTTTCAATGTAAATTATATGCATAAAAGATCAGTTACACTGGAAAACTACAGGTAATGTTTTCAGAGCAGTTAACTTAACATGTCATCAATCTATGGCCTAAGAAATGTTACTCTTATAACCTAAATTTAAACAAAACAAGGAAACATTATTTTTAAATGTTTAAATGGCCATATCTCGTAAATATATTGACACTGGCAAATCATGAAGGGTTTAAATACTTAATAAATTCATCCCAAATTAAGCTAACCCTTTAACTCCCATGAGTGATCAAGACAGAATTTCTCCTTACAATATCAATACAATATCAAGCAGACAAGTGATGAGAATAAAGAAAAAATAGAAATTAAGGGAATGTAAGTAGATCCATGACCAAATTCTCCAACCAAACATCACTAGAACTGTATGGCAGACAGTAAGGAGAATTACTAATGAGATCTTGGGAGTGAAAGGGTTAAGGAACTTGACAATAAAATATTAAACCCACGCGGTAAGTTAAAAACTATGCCAAATTAGACCGTTGGAAGAAAAAATTATAGACTGAGATGAATCCTGTCACAGTGAACAATGCAGTTTGATAAAATTGATAAATTGAAGACTTTCCTTTCATCTGGAGGATTTCAAGTTGATCAACCCTCCTTATAGGAGGTCCAGTGGTCAATGTACTAGACTCTGGGTTGAGAGGCCTGGGTTCAAGACCTGGCTTGGACAATACATTGCGTTCTTGGGCAGGCCATTTCATTCTCACGGTACCTCTCATAAGAGCACACTTAATTTGGAGCCTTACTCTGTTATGTGTTCTGCGCCATCATGGTGAAAGCGATTGAAAAAAAATCAATCTCCTTAATGTCAATTTTCCTTATTACCATTAATTGTCTGCTTGATATTGTATTCATATTGTAAGGAGAAGATCTGTCTTGGTCATTCATTGGAGTATAAGGATTAAGAAAATCATAATAAAACTGGACAATGATTTGGATCTGACTTGTTCTGCATCACTCGACACTCCAAGCAACTCTAGGTGAGAAGAGGGAAATTCAAGACCTCCCTAACCTTGTCTTTATGATCTGAACTATAACTTATGCAACATTGTGTTCCCCTCTTGGATTTAAGGCACAAACATGAACATGGATGAAACTCAGTCTATAATTTACAGTGCAGACCTCACATGCAGGTTTACCAGCTAGTTATTGTTCTTACCTGTCTCAGCTTCTCCCATGTGTTGTTCATCTACCAAATACTCGTACACAACACCAAATGAGTTATGAATACCAAACACTATAAAGTTGACACTGAAGGTACCACAGCAAACCACCCAACCCCACCCTCCATCAGGCTTTTCACTCTGCTCCTGTTCTGATTCCACAGTATCAATGTCTTCATCAAGGATTTGCTCTTTATCCTCCATTTTAAACCTATCTGTACTGTTTCTTTTTTATTGGAAAATGGAAGCCATGGTTTAGATCCATAAAAGCAAGTTTAGAAGAATGTCTTGTGCCCATCAAAATGATGCGATAGCTACAAAAGAAACATCAAGCTTAAGTACAGTTTTTGTCATCTTAAATTTATATGTAATAAGTAAGCAGAAGTTACTCATTAACAGCAGCAACCAGATCATCACATGCATTCAGTGGAAAACATTGTCAACTACATTCAAATTTTGAGTAACACAACTTTAAGGTATATTCAAACTTATTTGTGTTTCTGCTCTCTAAAGGTAGTAATAATATTTTCCTGCCCAATTGGGTGATCAAACCCTTGACCTTGAAAATCACTAATGCATCCATGAAATCTGAGAAGGGAAAGACAAAATTGAGGTGAAAGATAAAGCAATTAAGCTTAAATTTTCAAGTGAGTCACCTTGACATGGTTGAATTACTTCTGCTCTTGGTGAGCTCATGTCAGAATTTTATCCATGGATAATAAAAAAAGATAATTTCAATTCTAGAGCCTTAAATTTACCTTTAGCAGTGGAGTTCATGCACAGCATCATCATGTTCAGAAACATTCAATTAATTTGCACATCTCAAAAGCCATTTAAAGGAGAAAAAAAAAACCTTGACTTAATTTTCATATTTCTTCTTGCAAAATTTGCATGAGAATTTTGCAAGGTAGAAATACATAATCAAAATAACTTTTGTGTGCAGTGACATATTGATTGCATCTGAAGGCTCACAGGAAATTAAGCTCTCTGAGAAAATTCAATTATCCTCATGAATCAAATGGCTCCTTTGGCTTCACAGAAGGTGAAAACTTTAGCTAACAGCAGCTGCCGCATATATTGCTTCGAGATTAAGATGGCAATGTATAGCAAAACTTTGCATTTACATGTGACTGCTCTTTAACTTTTTTTCTGCTTTGGCAAGGATAAAGTTTCATGTTGCTCAGTGTCTGTTATGAGGGGAAACTTATTTTCCTGAACAATTGTTAAAATTTAAATTTTTGAATATGAATAAGACTTCCTTTAGCATTATCAATGAATTTCTGTACAAAACCTTTCTTCTCCATTGTTCAGTGAGTACCTATACTACGATAAATCATTTTGGGAAAATTCACGCAAAAACGCACGGTTTTAGTTTTTTTTTTGCAAAAAAATTATGAAGTGTTATCTATATTTGACAAACAGAAGCAGGTGAAAAGTGTGCTTTCAGTCGCTGCATGAAATGTCTTTGAAAAAAAATATATTTTAAAATATATCTTGTACCGAAATCGAAACGAAAAGACTTCTTTGGCGGGTGGGTTTAATTAGGTCCAAACCAGCCAAAGGAAAACGTATGTTAACAGATTAACTCTCAAGTGAGACTGACATACTTAAGATGTGGCGAGCTGTTATTGAAATAGGACCGGTGTGAAAAAGTTTCTGTCTACAGACATAACTCGTATGCTTTCCTCTCACGTTAAAATCCAATTTTCACTCCTGAAACCTTACGAGAGCTTAATCAATGCGATTCCTTCTGAAAACTGAACTTGTGCAATACACGTCTCAGAATTTTAGTTGTTTAAAACTGGATTCTCGTTAAATCGTGATTTAATTCCTTAAGAATAACATTCAATTAAATACAGACTTCTTTCTTTAAAGAAAGCTCTATAATAAACGTATTATGATATCGTTTTTGTTGGCAATATTTTGTCTCTGTTGGAAAATCTCAGATGTTCGCCCGCAGCTCCTTGAAAAAATTATGTTATTGCTATTTCAAGGCGTCTCGCTAGGCCGGAGGCGCAAAGATTTTGACCAGACTTCTTCAGGCTAACTCTCTTGAATATTTCCAACATACTTCATACGATTAAGTCAGTCTTACCTTGGTGACTTGTTCGATGTCCGAAAGCGGCTGAAAAAATTCGTAGATAATCTGAGACTGTCCACGAGGAAAAAATATTGTAATGCTACGCAGTTTTGGCAGAGTGACATTGGATACAGATGACGCAATAGTAACGCTTGGTGGAAAAATAAAAGGGATGGACTCCTGGATTCTGAATAACAGACCTAACAAAGCTAGCTTCTTGCCCGTGAACAGACGAAAATATCTAGACTTATATGAAATATTTTTTTTCTCCTCGGATAGGAAATATCTAGCTTTTAAACTTGTGACTATGTCAAGATCAGTTTTTCTTTTGTAAAAATTAGAAGGAAGAACTTTGAATTTCTGAAAAATTTCCCATTATTTCTCGTAAATGTGATGACTCATTTTTCTTTGTTTTGTTATTTTTAACGGGACATTTAGCTTAGCATCTCGTTCTAAAGATAGTTGCATGTTACAAAAAAGCCTTGTCACCAAGAGGTGTGGGTGAGAATGGGGAAAGTGTATATGCGTTTTTTATTGGGGGTGGGAGGGGGACTTGTTTGTACGTTGTTCATTCAATCTGCAAACCAGAGTAGCATCAAACTATGTCTGATTGTCCACCTGGTTGCCGTGTGAACTTTAATATATTTTGTTTGTACGTTTTTACCAGAGGTCAAAGTTTATTTATTAATATTTACTAAATGCACAGAGTCGAAATATTTCATCCATATCGCTTGTCCACAATTAAGTGGTGTGAACCTGTATCATTGACCATAATAGTTATCTGAAGAACAGGAAGGAAAGTCTCTCGCATCCGGAAGGAACACTGGATACAGGATAAAATAAAGTGCATTTATGTCCTGGCTTTCACTGGAGATAAATTAAAAACAAAGGCGTCATTTTAATGTATTTTTCGGCCATTTGTTGCGAAATGTAAAGGAAGTCTCCGGTGTGTTTTCTTGTTTTCATCGAGAACGTCGGTTTCGAACTGTCATTTAGTGCAACCTGTGTGAGATTGCGTGATGTTTGTCACACAACGCAAACTTTGAGTGTTAACCTAATTTAAATGCTCGACATCGAGATGAAGCAACGCGCCCATAAGTATGTCACATTTTGAGTATCTTTCTATTTCAGGTATGAATCAGCACAATTGACTTTGATTGCATTCCAGGTTGCTCAATGACATTCAAAGATGACGTGTCCAAGACGTTTGGGAATTTGTTATTTGTCCGTGTTTAGTGACGCGTTTCCCGCCTCTGATTTTCTTTTGTTTATTTTTGTTTTAACGCTTTTGTTATTCAAACATATTTGCTAAACTCGTAGGGCGCCTTTCAAATGCAAAATTTACATATTACTAGTATTCGAGGAATCCACGCGTAACCTGTGAAGAGAGCTGCGCTGATCAATAGACTTTGCAGGCAGGTTTCTATAATTTTGGATACTGCAAAATTCCACACTTGACGAGGACTTCGCAAAGATGGCGGCGAACGAGTCGCTTCGGAGGCAAAGCGAAACCCGAGAGTCAGCTATCTTCACGCAAACCATTCGAGAGCGGACAGGTATTTAAAGCTGTGCCGTTTAAAATGTTGTTACGTGTTCGCTGATTGCGCCTTTAAATAATTGAAAAAACATTTGTATGTATGTTTCATTTGAATGCTGTTTCATATGTGGTACCCCAAATTTATCTGCCTAACGAGCGAGTAAACTGCTGTGGAGCTTTTTAAAGTAAGAGTTACTGCAGCTCCTATCGGAATGTTTTTCTTATGTACACGATATTAATTCGTGTTTGGTCCAAATTTTGTCATTTGTCGTCAACTCTTGTAAGGTCAAACGTTTAGATATGAAATTAACTTTATTAAGCCGTAGCTTCAAGGCGTCGGCTACTACTGATCGATAGTTCGATTATGAATCGCTCGAACCGAGATTTCCCCTGTGGTACTAACTAACAATCGTAAAAGTCGCAGATTGGGAAATAATTTGCATAGTTTTGTTGGTAAATTAATTGTAGTGTTCTGAAGCACCAAGTGTTAAGTGCCTTGTCAGCAATGTTCCCTTGGAAATTGAAGAGAAGATCATCGAAACTTGATAATTCTTATGCTATGTACACTTTTCCTTGAAAGAGCAACACGTTGAAAATTGTCTCCTGCTTGCTGCATTCTCTCAAGTAAATCAACTGTTAACATTTCCTTGTTTCGAAGTTGAATGCTTCCCATTCTTCACTGATGACGAAACAGAATTGGCGGTGACAGTTGCTCGGTGATGCCAGCTCAAAAGGGTTCTTTATCTTATCGAATCAGTTGTTTTCATATTTTGACTCCCTGGAGACAACTGAATGGTTTCCTTGCAAACTCTTGGCGCTTTCAGACACAGATCTTATTTTAAAAGGAAAATTTGACCTTCAAGTAACATTTCTTAGCCAGACAACCCTTACTCGGCTGTTTTCGAGCTGATTCGGCCACCCGTACGGTGTTTTCCAACTGACAATCTTCACGAAAATGTTTTTATTGCTCAACCTCAAAAGCTTTTATTTTTACAAAAATATGAATAACAAAATTGGTAGCAAAAGTTAGAATTGTGTATCATCGTCAAGTAATCTAAGTCTGTGTTGATGTACTTAAATATATGCTATTTTCTGTCAACCAAAGTGATATGAAGGAGGTGAAAGAGATGTTTAATAAGTTATTTATCGGCTCGAGGTAGTGACCGACGTCTTTGTCTAAAAATACTGCCCAGCCGGAAAAACGAGATAAATTTATGAAAATTGGTGACGAAGGTAGGGATGTACTCGGCGACTCACTGAAATGTTACCCTGCCCGCGGGCAGAGATAGGAATAGACGGACCGCACTAAGAACCAATCAGATTTCAGGATTTGTTATCGTACCCTCTGAGAAAAAAATAAAAACAAATATTTCGGATGACAGCGGTGACGTATTCAATTTTCCAGAAAGATGTAGCGATTGTACCACATTTGTGTAAATAAACAAGTGATTAAGTTATAAAAACAGATTTGGAGACAGTATGCTCTGTTAAATGTTTTACCTGGTAAACATGCAGAACAACAAAACTGTATTTTAAAACATGGCACTTGATGAAAATTACTTTGATGCGTTTAAACCCTCGGGCAAGGTTTAACTAGTGTAGAAAATACACTCAACACGAGAACTACTTTTTAAGTTTTGAACAGGATGATATTGACTTCTGTGGTTTCAGACGAGTATCGCCTCTTGATTTAAAAAAGTTGCGATTTTGCCCCACTCAAAAAAACACACATTTTGTGTCCGTGTTCAGTTCGGAAGACGAGGTTATTCATCGAAACGCTTTTCTGCGGAAAAACAAAGCAAAACAAAACAAAAGAAATAAAAGAGTTTCGATTCTTCTAGCTCTTTTTCATTTTGGGGGCCTCCACGTACTTATTAAAATGCGTCGATTATAAAAACGACTTGATGAGTTTTCTCCTGTAATTTAGGCTCTGCAAGACCTTCAGTCCCTATTTTGCAAAGAAATACTAGGTAGTACACACAAATACAAAATATTCTTCTCTGAGCCAAATATTTTTCCAAGAAACTTTGCTCTCTTTGTCTCAAATATGCGAAATTTGACTTCTTTTATCGAACACTCTTACTAAACGTTATATATGAATTATTGACAAGCAGCCATAAGAATCTCGACTCTTTGATTGTCTCCTCCCATACCCGTTAGACAATTAAAATTACAGTCCTTAATGAAACTTAAATTGCTATTAATCATGCTGTTTTTAATTTTCGTTTGTTTATATCAATAATTGATCGCAGAAGTTTTCAAGTAACTGATTGTGCAGCGAATATTTGAGCCTGCAACAGTCGATAATCGCCGGTCAGTAAGGAATCTAAGCATCGTAAGTACGTCATGCATGAGGAATTATTATGGACATTACTATATGTATGTAAAGTATAGGACATAATATTTATTGAGTAGATAATAATTCCCCATACATGACGTACTTTGGCTAAGCATTAATATTTCCGCTAGCCACAATGCTCGCACGTCAGGCAGATACTTCACGGTTGAAAATGTAGTAAACTGCTTTCTTTCGTTTTCTTTTTCTTTCTTTTCTTTTAATTTTTTTTTGTCAAAATAAAAATAGAATGATATTCCTAATCATATAGACTTACTAAAGTGTTATGACCAACTCTGGTTACTAGGAGCTTCCTGTGGCTAAAAACTGAAGTGCCAATAGGAACGCGAAACAACCGTAGGTTTGACTCATGATAGGAAAACCTATTTTTCTTTTCTGTGGTGTGCCTGTGTCGTTACCGACCAGGAAATATAACCAGCTTTCGCAAAAGGCCAAGAGTGAATATTTTGTCGTTAAAAACTAACCCACAATAAAGTCTGAGGAAAACTACAACAACAGACGGTTACAGCTGTAGACGAATTGCAGACTGAATATCTAATAAGGAACTATGAAAAATTAACTTCAGTGGGAAAAAAGACACAGCTCGTTGAGTGAAGGATCGATGGACACGGAGCAAGCAATTGAATATCCTTCCTTTGAAAAAAAAAGTTCCAGGTGCTGTTAGATTTACTATTTAAACTTATTTTTTCCTTTCCTCAATTTTTTGTGAATATATTCTATAAAACAGCATCCTTTAGCTAGTTCCCCTGAAGTCTACCGTCAGTGCTCTCATTTAAGTATACCTGAGCCGCTGCCGATTTTGAACACACCTCTGAAATAGAGCTCTGCTCTCTCATCGATACCAGGGACCAGAATAGAAAGTAAAGATGTCGACAAATATATCACGACAAAGTTGTAGTATAGGTGCTACACTATTCAAAATTGCAGATCAACAAAGACTGACTTGAATGATTAAGATGCATTTACTTAAGTTACCTCTCTCACGTTAAAACTGATATATCGCTTTATCATTTTACTTGCAAAAATTTGAATGTAATCGGCCTCATCTAAAAAAGGTTTTCCTTTTCATTTAATTACTGCTTAGTAGTTTTCGACTCCGTATTGCGTGCGGCTGATTCTGTATTTTGGGCAAAATGTTATTCTTACTGTATGCTAAGCGTTAACAATCTGGAACTTGCTTGCGGCATATTTTTGTTCTCTATTGGTTTGACAGACAGACATCGAAAGAGGGAAACTTTTCCGCTGCATATTTTATCATAATTTACGTTTTACGCCGTGAGAAATTGCGTTATCAAACGTCGATGTGGTGATAGTATAACCCAGAGTTCTGCAGCATAGACTTGAGAAAGTAATAGGAATTATTAGTTTGGTTTATACGAAAGTTTGCCTTGAGTTTCAGACGTGGATCAAAAATAGTTATTTTAAACCCCTATCGTTTAACATAACTCTCTTCATCACCCACCACACGATATTTGTGCGATCGAAATCTAAATGAATTTTCTCAAATTGTATTCAGCAAATAATTTCTGTTCTTAAAGACAGATAATTTGCAGGAATTGTGCGCCACAAACATTTCAATTTTTGAATGAATACGGAAAAAGACTAAGGCGACGCTAGAAGTACATTTAGGCTATATTCTGTGAACTTTGTTTTCCATCTCTTAATTTACATCATACATATCACACGTCGCTTTTTATATCAACTTACTGATGCATTAGTCGCTTACCCCAGAAGCGGAAGGCACATGCAAAGATATTTAAGTAGTGTTCTATTTTTACTGCATAAAAATTAAAATTTGAAGCCAGGATATAACCTGACAGCGCTAAAAAAAATGCAGCAAGGTAGGTCATATTACAGTTTTTCGGCCTCAAGTCTACACCCCACAGAATGTGCATGCTTGTAAGTGCGTATGTTTAGTTTTGTGAGCGAATTCTTGTTAGATCCTCCAGAAATTGATATATGAAAATCGCAGATACCTAGGTGATTATTCAATTACTATCACGATATATCTGTCGGAAAACAAATTCTTCCTACTCCGGTAGGTTTCTAGGCTTATTAAACCTAAAACATTTATTTCGTATTTTGTTCAAGACATGTTTATGTAATGTGAAGTTGATTTAAAATAATATTGACTTTGCAATAATTGTCAGTCAGTTGAGTTAAAACGTTAATGGTAAGAGGCGGTTGTCAGGAAATCGTCATTTTCTGATGCACCAGATGAGAACCACCTGGTTTTCTTGGATGTGTTGTTCTTTCTGTATTGAATAAAATAATTCAGCTCAAGTTATTTGTTTGCAAATCCTGTCGCGGAAGACGGATGTTAAGACCAACATGGAATGAAAAACAATATTGTTCTTTTCGGATGATCTACATAACGACGTGATTAAACTAAAGAACAAAATCAATTGAAGATGTTCGGATCCGCCGGCGATGATCTGGTTTGCGTAGGAAGAGGTAATTTTCGGTCATGGTCCTTTCTGACGAAAAAGTTTTGCATCCCGAATTTTGTTTCCTGTCAGACCTTAATTTTTCAGACTTTCTGTACCAAGTTATCTTTTAGTGGTAGTTTTTTTTACAGTTTTAAATAAAAGTAGCTTATTCTAGTCGTGGATTTTAAGATTATTCTAGGAGATCGAAGATATCTATGTTTGGGAGGAAGTAGTGTCAAAGCAACTTGAATTTTTTATAGTACGTGATTAAGCAAACGGCTAACTTAACTCGACGCTATTGTGTTGATCTACCAGAAAATTCTCATCAAATATGAAAGCCAATGTAGGGAACATACAAGGGAGAAAACGAAAACTTAAGGAGCAGTTTGTGACGTTTGTAACGATGTGCGTCAACGCTAGAAAGGTGGAGGGAGCTGTTCAAATGCTCAATGGTTGGCTCACGTGGCTTTGGCTTGATATTTTGTTTTTCTTAATATCTAGGAGAGCGAGAGGAAATTCATAAGAAGACCTTCCAAAAATGGATCAATTCAAAGCTCGCAATGGTAAGCTAAGGGCGTATTGGACGTCGTTGGTTGACTTTATTTATCTACAATAAAACGTCTTAGGGGAAAAAAAAGAAAAGAAAAAGGCAGTAAGTTTTTATCTCTGCCATCGAAAAAGGTGTGGTTTAATTAGGAACGCATTTTGGGAAGGTCGCCGCCATTTTAATTATTGCCTAGCAACCTTGCTGCTTTCCTTTGAAAAAATCGCACTTTTTTCTTCATTTGGCATCAGTGCATACATACATGCGCATTTTTTTCTACATCACATGTATATTATCGTATTCCATTACCTACTTAGTTATACGTGTTATTGATAAAACAGTCTTGCTGACGAAAAATTACGTTTTTTCTCAAATGTCTCGTAGGCCGTGCCACCTTTAGAGGTGAAAGATCTTATCGAGGAAGTCCGAGATGGACATGTGTTCCTTTCTCTGCTGGAGGTCCTCTTGGGAACAACACTGGTAAGTCTCGTTGTAGTAACGTTTGGTGACGTCATGAATGTATCTAACAGTTGGCAACAGAAACCGTTGTCCCGTTTGATTTTTTGAGACCTTTTTTGTTGACGTTCTGTTGCTTACTTGATGCTTGTCTTCATATAGGATTGCTAATAGTTTAAAACATTGCATTGCTGGCCGAGGACCATGCTAACAAACTGAAACGGGACTGTAAGGCACATGTTCTCAAGTAGCTGATCTTAATGAGCTACAGTATAGTAACTTTCTTTCACCTTTCTATCGAGAGGTGATTATAGCAAAATATACCACAATTCTCAACCAGTGAATGCTCGCATATCAATGAGTACTAGATTTACAATTAAGTATTATTATAGCAGCTAGGATTCGATAAAATTCTGAGTCGTCTGGCTTCGCAGCCCCTATTTGGTGTCGTTACGTATGTAGGCCAAGAATGCGTCTTATAACAACCGCGAAGGAGGGTTCAGAACTTTTTTATTTCTATGTAATGCCACAGGCCACGGAACAAAATGTCGGTTGTAAGGACAGCGGAGAGTTTGCGAATTACTTGTGTTTGACTTATAATTTACAAACTCTTCTTAAGACTTACAATAATTGCCATACCTGCTTCTCTACCACTAAAAAAAAAGTTAGTGATACGTTAAAAAATTCGAACGTTTTTTCGACAGAAAAGAGAGAAAGGCCGAATGCGCCTCCATAAACTCACCAATGTGACAACAGCACTGAAGGTGTTGGAAAAAAACAAGGTAAGGTTACATTTTTGTAACTAATGTGTCGATCAATTTGATGCTTCAAGCCCCCCAAGGCAACCCACGAGCATTTAACTGTTAGGCAACCCACAAGCATTTGAACGTCGTCCATTCTCGGGGTTTGCCCGGGGAGGGATGCTGAAGCTTCGAATTGATCGACGCATAAATTTGTGTCAAACTGCAACGAATGTGGTCATTGTCTACCTCTAAATATCTATTTCTTCATTCTACGAGGGTTTTTTTATTTTTTATATTATATTATATATTTTTTATTCTTTTGTTGGTGGTGATTCTGCACTTTTAGCTTTTTAAGAGGTCGTTAGATAGATACCCAAAACTTCTGCTCTGTTAAGAGATCCAGGGTATATTTAAGTGCAAACCTTTCGACATGAAATTGATTTTGTCTTTTATTAACACACAATCAAAACTTGTTTTAACTGAGAAGTCGGCGCTATTTTCACCTTCTCCTGAAATTTATTTTTAGGTCAAACTTGTTGGGATCAGCAATTACGACATTGTCGATGGAAAGAGCACGACCATTCTTGGACTGATATGGAGTATTATTCTACGATTCCAGGTATGTAACCCATAATCCTTTAACTCCTAGAAGTGATTAACGTGTAATTTATCCTTGTAATATCTATTTTATTCAGCAAACAGGTAATGAGAAAAACTTATTAGGTAGAAGGTGTTATATTGATCTGAAAATAAATTCTTGTAACTAATTTAGAAGGAAATGTGTAGGAGGGGAGAATTAACAATCCGATCTTGGGAGCTGAAGGGTTAATCGCAGACGAGTGAAAGTTTGAGTCTTCACTATCTAGAAATTGCTAGACCCTAAAAAGTTTCCAAACCCATCCGTTGTAGTAGATTTTAGTTATTATCGTACTGAATTCGTCTTTTCAATCTATGCTGTAAGCTACGGTTTCTCATTTTCCCCTTTTGACTTATAACCGAAGTGTTACCAGTGACTTTGCAGAAACTTTGCAAAAAACTGAAAAAATTAAGTTCAGGCCAACTGTAACTCGGTGTCACAAATAGAGACCTACTTGAAGATTTCTAAACACCCAAACGTTGATGTGGATTTTGTTTGCTTTATTATATCTCAACGTCCCCTTAGGTGCAAGGCGTAATGACTGGAGATGATTCTGGAGATTCCAGCGTCAAAGATTTTCAAGTCGAGAAAAAACTGCTTTCTTGGTGTAAGACATCGCTTGAAGGGTGAGGCCCAAAATGATGTGCATTTGATAACCCAAGGTGAAAGGTCAAAAGCGAAGGTCAAGAACAAACGGATGTAATCAGAGCAAATAAAATGTCACAAAGTGACTAACGGGAGGAAAATGTAGCCGTTTGTATTATCACCAACCGAGACTAACTTCCAACAGGCGCACCCGTTAAATTTTGTCAGTTATAAACTACATTTGCTCCTGAATTTTCTTATTTCGATAGTTAAAACATCTGGGTATTCCTTTTATTCTACTTTCTTTTTCTGAGGTAGAGTATCATCTCGTATCATCTTTACTGCTGATGAATTTTGATTTCTAAAAATTCCCGTTAGGTACGAGGATTCTGTTAAATTGAAAGACTTCACAACAAGTTGGAGAGATGGTCTAGCTTTCAACGCCATCATCCATACTCACAAGTAAGTAATCCGTGTCATTTCTCTGTGGTTACTTTTTTCAGTTATTTAATAACTCTCCGTAAGCCGTGAGAGGTTTGTTGAATTAGCAATTGCGGCACAGATTAGAGAAGTACTTCTGGTGTCGTCTCCTGATTTTTTGATCGAGAGGAAGGATAATTATGTATTTGCAGTAATGTAATTGAAGAAATGAGGTTTTGATATTATAAAAGTTTCTGAAAAGGCTGAGAGGTTAATCACCGTGTGAAGGGAAGTAAGAGTCGAGGATACAGTTTAATCGAGACCGCCATCTTGATTTCAATGGCAAGCGAAGCCTGGATACAGCAGCCTGGATACAGCATTCGGCTCCTAACCCCAACCCCACTAATTTACTATCAAAGACCACTATTACCCCTCCACACGGAGTTGCCTTTCTTTGCATTTTGCTTCCTTCCTATATTATCACCAAACAGTCAGAAAAAATTGAAATTAGAAAGCGGAAAGTCTAATATAAACGATTTCCTTGGTTCTGCGCCATAACATGTATTCCTTCTAGCCAGAAAGCCGCTCAGTAATTAAAGCAGTCCAATCCCTTGTGACAACTCTAAGAATGTTTGTATAGCTCTCTGTTTCTTATACTCCTTTCTCCTTATTTTTCCTTGATTTTCTTTTTTTTTTCAGGCCAGAGCTGTTTCGATTTGAGAGCCTTTTAAAAAATGATAACAAGACAAATCTTGATCACGCGTTTAACGTGGCGAACGAAGAGTTTTCAGTTCCGAAGCTGTTGGACCCAGCAGGTGAGTTAATGTTAGTTTAAAAGTCTCCCTGTTTTTCTGTTTTGGCCCAATTTCAATTTCACAGATTTTTAATCAAAGACTAAGTTGTAAATTTTACTGTCCTGTCTTGGCCCCGTTCTTGTTCGCATGAAGCTCATTTTAAGCCTCCTTTGGTTGTCAGCCGTTTTTCAATTTTGAAACTCTTACACTCTTCATTTAAAAAAGATGTACATTTTCGTCAAAGTATGCCGGCAATAACCATATCATAGCATTTCGATTTGGAATTGAAGAACAACTACACTTGTGTACGACAGCTCTTCCCTTCACTTTATGTGTCAGCGTGTGATGTGCGTCTCAATTTTCAGCAAGACATTTTAAGTGTACAATTAGAGAGCTTTTCTCACTTGATGTAGTAAAAATATCTAATGAGTTAAAAAAAAACAAAGAAACCTACTTTTTCTCCGTCAGAGGCAGAACTTCTGAGCTTTTTCAAGCTTCTTTTGCATTCTAAAGATCTCTTCAGTTGGACTGATTTGATTTTTTTCTACTGAATACTTAATGAATTTGTGTTAAGGTGCGGCTATCTTTCCGAAATTATTTGAAATGCTGGTTTCCTGTTTAAGCCTTAATCATCAGCGCGGGTGCATCAGGAAAAAAAATTAAGCGAAGTTTTTGTCAAATACTAAACAAATCCATTGCACCACTCTTGAAGAAGAAAAAATATATATTAGCAAAACTGACCATGTATGTTAACATTGAAGAAAGACTATTTTATTAGATTTTTCTTATTTCTTATTAAAAGAAATTGCTAATTAGAAAAATATAAAGATTTTTCTCCAGCACCTTTTTAATTTACAAGCAAACACTGTCATCACTTGAGAGGCAGAGAACAACTTTTTTTAAATTCACATTGTGACATTTCCTCAAAAAATGTCATATATAACAAACTTTTAATTGAAACACCTATTTCAGTGTGCGGAAAATAACGAAGAAAGTTAATTAATAAAATTTTGGCACTTGCGAATATTTAAAACACAGTTTTATTTTCCATAGTTTCAGGTTTTCAATGCTAAGTTAATTTAGGGGATTTCTACAGCGTAGTGAATATGTTGTCAGTTCAGTTTACTTATTGAAAGCTTCATTTTTAGCCCACTGCGAAAACAGAAAAATGGAAAGAATTTTTTGCAATTTTCTTGAAATATTTCGTTCATATCATAAGTCGAGTCCATCGAAAATAACTCGTTTTAAGATGGAAGTTCCGATATTTTGATTAACTAAACCCAACAAATGGAAATGTCGAAAACTAACTGTCATTCTCGTATAATAAAACGTAGACTAGTTTGGATTTGTCAAGCTTCCCCTGTGAACCAGCCCTTCATTTTTTTAAATTATCTTTCGGAGCACAGTTGTTATCTCCTCGTGATTTTGAGAAGCAATGTAAACTGAGATCTGAGGGCGTCATTGTGTAATGGTGGAAACACGTTTTTTTCGATTTTGTCGCCATATTTCGAAAGTAATACTCAGTTTAGTAGCCTGGAATCCATTCAAAGCTCTACCTGTATGTTGCCGTAGCTTTCCTCAGATCTCCTTTTTTTGCATTGTTATAAAACATGCCATTCAAGTGGTCCACGACATTACGGTCAATTACACAGAGACACCAACAATTTGTTTGGTTCTACTGTGGAACATGGGATGCGAAGAACCCAAATATGCTAAGTAACTTCACTCTTTCGTATGGTTTCGAATTTATAGCCAGTATGTGATTTGCCGGTTTTTCGAATTGTTAGTTATTCGTTAAATTCTATTTTTATTTCCGTACAGATATTGACGTGGACAAGCCAGATAAAAAGTTGATCATGATGTACTTGACCAGCTTATTTCACGGCTTGAGAGAATACTCACCACAGGGAGGAAAGAAGAGAAGAAAACTTGACGTAAGTGTTGCTATTTTATTGTCGTAGTTGACCATCATTAGCTCGCCGTGACTTTCCTAGAAATTATGAAACAGAAACAAGAAACACAGAAACAAGGAGCAATTGCTGTTGTGAGCAACAGTTTTTGGTGACAATGCTCACGAAGGCTCGCCATTCGATCGAAAGGCTTTTTTATACGAAGCAGAAATATAAATCTTGTTGTAAATTAGATACGAAAAAGCCTTTTTTCTGATACGGTAATGTATTGTATTGTAAAAAAGACTTGAAACGCATTTCCATTGAGCTTAGTTAAGCGAAAAAAAAGAGTGAACAAATTAGAAGTCAAAAAGAAAAAGGTACTGACCAATCAGAACAAAAATATAAATCAGAGGGAGCAGGGATGACCGAAATAAAATCTTCCAACTTGCCTCGAACGAGAGAAAGTGCAAGCGACAAAAAGGGTGACTGGTTTTGATCACGAACGTTTTCCCGCGATCTAGGCGGTTGGCTTGTTTTTTTCTTTGAGTTTTCATTGGCTTTGGTTGTGATTTCACGAAACTCAAACGGAAAGCGCTTGAAATTAAAGCCGACTGGTGCAATTACGGATTTCTTTAGTTTCGTCACTCAGTTCAAAATGGCTCAGCCTTTTTTGTAGCAAACGTGTCTTCTCCTCCTTTTTTTAGGATTTGGCGGGCCTTGAAGCTTACCGAGCATCATTGAGAGACCTGAATGCTTATATCACACAAGAAGAAACCCTGGTATCCAACAAGCTGGAATCGACTGGCCGTTTTGGCAATCCTTTAGAAGACTACAACAAATCAAAGGTAACCATGGACAACCAAGAAAAACAAAATCCTGCAGGCTGAAGGCTCTTGCATCAATATGCAAACCTGAAATGAATCGCTTGGTCTTTGCACTGTTGATGTATGCACACAAACGTGTTTTTTTTTTCCTTTCGCGAAGTTTTAAATTCCCTTGATTAGTCCTAGGATAGGCCTAAGCACTACTTATTTGTATGAAGGCTTCCATCTGATGGGATGATACGAAGTAAGAAATCACCCGAGCTTCTATTTTCTTCAATAACAATAGCTGGAACTAAGACAAGAAATTCACTCACCTCATTTTTTCCTTTTTCCCTGTCTTTTCCAGTCTTTGATGGATGACATCAAAAATCATCGCCAGGACGTGGGAAATGTAGAGGATATGGGCCAGGCTTTGATAATGAATGACAAGACAGACGAGATCCACCGGACAGAGATCAAGAACCAGCTACTGCTGCTCCACGATCGATGGGAAAAATTGGAAAAACTCTCACAGAGACTTCATAAACGGTAATAGAAAGCAATTTTAAATTAGGGAAAGCTGGTTTTAGTTTGTTTAAGTCATTGGTTTACACACACAGAACGAGATTTTTTTCGGAAAACCAAAAAGACGTTTGTGAAAATATTGATATTTATATGATGTATGGCTACTAAAATTGTAAAGTGCCACAAGAACTTCCTTTCGTTTACGAATAGTGCTTACAGAAATTATGAACATTTCAGCCTCTTTTTGTCTTGACGCGCAAGCCCACTTCCAACTCAAAGGGGAACACAAGAGAGCCACTTTTCCAACCAATGTGAAATGCAAAGATAGAACAGGAAGCCTGGTGGTGTGTTTATTGTTACCTTGCCAATTGAATTTAATTACGATCTTAATTATGCTTCTTTACTCTTTTTAGATGTCGGGGGGCTCTCGTTTCACCCCGGGAGCAACAGATTGACATCTACAACTCTTGGATACAACAAATGAGAAGTGAGATATTAAAGAGAGGAAGATCCCAAAGCCAAACAGAGATCAGAAGAGAGATTGATGAACACGAGGTTATTGAATTGCAAATCTGGATATTGAATTCCTGTATTTGAATTTCAGCTGTTGAACAGTTATTGAATTCCTTAACCGATCGTAAACGAGTTGTAGATAGCCTCATTGCTCAAATGAGGCCAATGCTTAAGTTAAAATGTTTGGCCTCTCATGGCTAGCGTCCCTTGCAGACTTAGATTTATGATGTCGTCTTTCCTGCGTAGAAATCGAGCAGGAAAGATGATAGATGTTATGCTTTGTCGTGGTATCATAAAAGATTAAAAAAGCAAGAGAAAAGACAAACTAGGGTACCGTAGAAAAGGGCCGACATCACCAACGGACTGCATCACTGTTGCTCTGCAACGAAGCTATACCTTACAATGGGTTCATATTCAAGATTTGTTAGTTATCGTTCGTTGTGTATTAATAATAATGTTGGCTTTTTTTATCTGCTTGTTTGTGTAGGGATCTATGGTACGGATCGATTATAAAAAGAAGGAAATCGATCGCGTTATCAGTGAAGTTAACGAACTCTGTTTGGAGCCTTACGTCGACGAAGAAGATCGTGAGATATTACGAGGAAAGCAGAAAGATTTAAACATCAACTGGGACACAATGACAACAGAGGCTCATCAAAAGAGCAAAGAGTAAGATGTGACTCGAAATGGTCACTGTTGGACTCAGATAGAGATGTTCACAAGAGCGTCAGACATGATAGGAAAAGAGAGCACATTGTTGACAAATGGAGCAGACTATCCCCTTTGATTTTCAAACCGACAAATGAGAGAATTACGAGCTTGCAAAAATTTGATACTGAACATAATGAAAGATTAGGCTAGAATTCAGCTTTGAACATTTACAGCAAACAATGCGTTTTGCAGTTCGTTTGTTACTTCCGCTTTGACTTATTTTGATACAATGCCATAGAACATTAAAAACAAATTGACAAGTTTTCATTCAGGCCGTTCTCCTTCTATCACGAGTCTTAAGCGCATGCGTGATTCCATATTTTTCACAAGTATGCCTGACAAAACTATTTATAAAGCATGTGAAAAGACTCTTTTCCGGATTGAATGAAAAAAATTGATAACAATAATGATAATAAAACATATTCATGCATGAAAAGAAACGTATCCAAAATCATGGAGTTGTCGCCAAGTTTTTGCTTTAAAATGTGATTTGCATCTCTGTTTGCAGACTGAAGGACAAGTTGTCCCTGTCTTCTTCAGCAGAGGAAAACAGAGAAACGGAACTGCTTGTACAAGTTTCTCAAGACAATGTTCAGTCAACACCTTCAGAGTTTAGTACATTTGAGATAAAAGTAAGCATTAATAAACTCTTCAACTGCAGTTCTTAGATACACGAGATCTTCATTACCACGTGTGATTTAAAGATAGTTCAGATTATTGATGAGTCATTTTCTGCTAAGCTTTTATCATGTGACCGTAATGCCTCGTGCGTGCAGTTTTTACTTATTTCCAAAGGTTCTTTGTGAGATGATTGAGCTAGGCGATGGTGATAAATGAAAAACAGTAAAGATTAGATAGCCTTCAAACTTTTCAATCACTGAATTCTTCTATTATTCTATTGGAAATATCAAATTTCGAAGTTGATTTATATAAATTACTTAACGGCAAAAACCAGGATTTTATGGGTTTACCAAGAACTAGCTCTATGATAGTTGTACGGTTGACACATTTCTCAAAATTGATTTAGAAGATCGGATTTTATAGCCCCATCTTAATACACAGTGACTCTTATGTTGCAGCCAAACATTCAACATACTGTTGAATCGCAACCCAATGTTCACTATCTCATTGATTTCGAAGATGATCACGTTGATGGCGCAGATCAGATTGACAGGTTTGATCATTCGTATTATACTTCTTCCTGAATAAATTATGATTTTAGGTAAAGTGCGATCACAAGCCTTAAGCCATCTCCATCGTTGCTTATCCCAATTTCCGCAGTTTGAAGCGAATGAGAGTGTTGCTATTTTTCGAAAGGGTGGTTTGCTAGTTGATCGCTGGTTTTCACATCGGCATTTCATCATTCTTTCCTGACAGTTCAGCGATACCCATTTATACTCTTGGCTGGAGAGAGGCATTGTGGTAGTGGCACCAAAGTGCAAAACAATGACGCGCTCAGGTCTCGAACCCAGACTCTTCAATACCGAGCACGTTAGCCTAGTCGTTACCATCTTGTCTCCAATAATAAGGAAAAATATAACGTTAACTGTTTCTTCATCAGCCACGGCAGAGAGGCCGAGAGGGACGCTAAACTCGACACATTACGGGATAAAATGAACGCAGTTCAGTTGGTGTTGGAGAGATGCTCAGGAAAGTTGGAGAACTTGAAATCTTCTGGTGCCCCAAATGATTTGCCGGGGGTCAAGGAACAGCAAAACATGGTGAAGGTACTGGTATCGAAAGATTAAGGACCCCCTCATGACCAGTGTTTAATCAATATAACTTCATGCAAAGTCCTTTATCAAAATGTGTCATGTTATCTTTCTTGGATTACTTTGTCAACAGTTAAATTGGTTTTTTGGCGTGAATTACGTCATTTCCACGCAAGATAAAACATTTCGAATGGGGAATTACTGCAAGACCAATTAACCTCATTTGTGCATATTCAGCTACAGAGATTCTCTAAGAGACGTGAAATACAGACTAGGACAGATCAAAGAACAAAGAAGTGAAAAAAGGCCAAGTGCTTCAGATGGACTTGATAAAATTATACGTCTGCAAAACGTACAAAATTGACTTTTCAATTTGTAGGGGCTTAAAGTAATTGCTAGACATAACAGCATTTGGAAACGTTCAGCAATGGTTTTGTAATTTATGAGTGAATGCTCAGTTCATTGTGAGTTTCTCGTTACTTGCATGTTTTATTCCTAGTTTATTCCCATGATTTAAAAAAAGAAAAAACAAGTGAGTGAATATAAAGGAATTCGCTCTTAATCAAACTTTTGCGTATTTCCGTCATAGGATTGTGATTCTGAACTAAAGGAAGGGGAGCCACTCTTGCAAGATGTCATTTTGTACGGAAGAGAGCTCTCACGAGACGATCTGTTTGATGATAACGAGAAGGAGGAGATCTCACGTAACATGGCTCAACTACAAGAGCACTACGATGAACTGAGAAACTTTATTGACGACGAACAAGAGGGGTTTGTGTTTTTACACTTTTGCTTTTTATTTAACGTAGAACTCAGATTTAAAACACCTCCATGTTAGCAGGACCTCCTAGGTTCGGATGCCTCACATGGCATACTTGGATTTATTTCTAAGTAGTTTGTCCTCAACTTGGCCCAAAATCTGGTGAATGTCGTCTAAATGAACGTCTTCCTGCTGGAATTTTGAACAGCATCTGTCCCAGCCTTAACCCTAACCATTCCAGTTTATTGTGTATCAACGAGAATAGATTAAATGAATATAAAGCAAGTTTTGAATAACGTTGTCTTAGTTCTCTAATTATTTTTCGTTGCATTTTTTTTGCCTCGATGATTTTTTAAGAAACTGAAAAAGTGAGGCAAAAAAGGAGGTAGTTTCCAATGGGCACCATAATTACTATTTCTTTTCTAGTCTCAGTGAGCTGCGTAATGAATTGGAGAAACGAAACAAGATCCGCGACTGGGAAAGAAAACGCGATGAATTAAATGAGAAGCTATCCCGCTGTGAGGATAAGTTACGCCTTCAAATTCAAGATCAGTTAAGAGAAGAACTCGCACCCAGTGAAGAAATCTTGGCTGCAGCAAAGGTAGATATAAATATATATTTTTTCAATGAGATTAGACCGTGTATCAGCCACAGTTAACGGTAATTCGATACTTCGTTGCTCTCTGGCTTTCTCGCAGAATTTATCGAAGGAAATCTCCGATCTTGATCCTGAAGTAGCAAGAGTTACAGACGATGGAATTAAACTCGTAAAAAGTGAGAACATTGGGGGTGACTTGGAAGAAAAATTAGTCCAAGACATAAACGATATCGAAGAAAGATACGAGAAACTTAAAAAGAGCAGCAGTGACGTAAAAAGGTACTGTGTTTGACATATTAACAAATCTGTGCATGTCTATCCTTCTCACAGGAAACTGTTGATGCTACATCATTGTCACGATTGAATGTCAAGAATTAGTGTCACCGTCGGAAGAATTTCGACAAATTGGGAAGGATTTTAAAGCTGAAAACGGGCTCGTTGTCAAACTTGTGCGAATACTTTTTTATGGCTGGGATAAAATTTAATATTTTATAGAGTGTAACTCCTCTTTTAACCAAGTCTTTGGGATATTTTCCACATAGTTAAGGGATAAATACTGGAGGTTTTTAACTGATTTATTTAATTATATATATATATATATATATATATATATATATATATATATATATAATCTACTTTTTCTCAACAAGCTTTCGAATTTTTATCGCAGACTGGAGGACGCAATTTCTCAGAGAGAATCTGAAAAGAGGGAGAAGCTTGAAAAATGGCAGGAGGTTACTGAAAGAATATCAGTGATTAATGTTGATACCCGTACAAAATTACGAAACATCAAGGAAAAGAATCCCCACACCACCCCTGAAATACAGGAACAGCTCGAGGCGATACAGGTAAAAATTTTCATTGCACAATAATTGAAAAAAAGAAACGTTGTAGCATTCTCATTTTCCTACTTTGTTTTAATTTTTTTGTCCATTTTGTCTGTTGGATTTTTTTATTTAGTTATTTTTTCCTTTTTTTCTTTCTGTATTTCGCTGGTCTTGGTACACCTTATTCGTTAAGGATCACTGTTGAGGTCGTTCTTTCCTTGCTCGTCTCCTTGCGAACTAGCTTACGCTCGCTATCTTTTGCCACCATCACTCGATCGATCGATGGAATAGGTCAGCCTTTTTATGGTTCTTTTTTATTGAAGTCGTCGGTCCAAAGCTCGCATCTTTGAAGCCAGATTGCGAGTTTTGGATTAATACAAGATATCTATCAGCAATTTGTGCTTCTATTCTACTTAGAAATGTACAAACGACGTTATGTCTGCGTTTCCTGAAATTCAATCTGGTTATGATTACGGCAACGATCTCTTGGCTGATAATCAACTTAGTGATGAGGATAAAGACAAGATCGAGAAGGAAATGAACAACATTGGAGAGGATTTCAAAGCTCTTCAGCAAGACATAAATGCCGAACAAGACAGGTCAGCCATATCATTTCTTACCTCAGTTTTTCGCTTTGGGTCGCCCACCGCAATTTCTTTCGTTCATTATTCGCTATTTCGTGCGTATGTTTCTTAATCGGTTCGTTTGTTCCTTAATTTATTTGCCTCGTAGCTTGTTCGTTCGTCCATGCTTGCGTTTGCTTGGACATTCGCTGCTTTGTTAAGTCTTCGTTCGTTTTCTCGTTCATTCGTTCTTTCATTCACTCGTCAATCGCTCGTAGTTTTAATCATTCTTTTGTTCATTCTCTCGCTCTTCTGTTCGTCCTTTGTTCGTTCGCTCGCGTGTTCGTCCCTTGTTCCTTAATCGTTGCCTTTTTACAGGCTGAATAACTTGTTGTCAGAAAAGGTAGCTGAGGATGCTCGAGCTCAAGATAAATTGAAAAAGTGGCAAGATGGTAAAGACAAGTTAAACTCCAAATATAAGAAAACCAGGGGCAAGTTCAACAAAGTCAAAGGTCAAGGAATTCCCAAAGACCCGAAGAAAGTGCAAGAACAACTAGAACTTACCCGGGTGAGATGAGTGACATGAATGTCACTGTTTCCTGCTTTGTGTCAATGGATTCTCTTGCAATGCACGATGTGATTTTTGAAGCATTTTTCTTTAGAAAGTAATTAGAATCCATATTTCTTTTCCCTCAGGAATGCTCGTCCGAGATCGCTGATTCAGTGCCAGAGATCCAGCAGGCGTTTAAATGCGCCGAAGATCTGATCAGTGAGAAAAGTGTTGACCCTAGAGATAGAGAGTCAATAAAGAAAGAAAGAAATGAAATTGGGGAAGGATTTAAGAGCCTGAAGCTTGAACTGAATGACTACGAGAAGGAGTAAGTTTGATTAGGCTAAATTAATTGCTTTTAATTCTTGATTGGAGTCATAAAACACATTGGCCTTACTCCGACGAAGGCAATTAAAGGAGCTCTTCTAGTTCCTCAGAATTTATGAACTCGTCTAATCTGGCTTCTTCAAACAGCCAAGGGAACTGCCACGGTTGTTTTTTCTGGGGTAGGAAGGCGGCTTTGAAGATTTCTTTGGCTCACTTGTAGTGATTTTACTCCGGCGGTTTTCTCCACAGATTAGAAGACTTAGGCCTTCAACAAGATAAAGAGAAATCGGAGAAGATTACAACATGGCAAACATGGATCATTCGAATGAGGAAGTTGCAGGATAAGTGTCAAGCGAAGACAAATGAACTCAAGGAAGCAAATGAGCCACAAAATAAGAAAGAAGTCGAAGAACAAATGGTCCTTGTGAAGGTCAGAACTAGTTTCTTAGCTTGAGTTAATTAGATTGTGCACTGGGAATTTGAAATTCGCTTTCTATCTATAGCTGCAGTTCATTTATTGAAATCTTTACAGTTCCTTTTACTGCTTCGGGACTTGTGAAGTAAAAGGGTGGTTGTAAATGTTTGCATCAAATATGAATGATTTGAGAAATAACAAACTGGTCGGAACAAACACAAGTAACATACCAGGCTGCATATAGTTAAATGCAATCCACAATTGGGCACAAAACCCAATCATGTTTCCCTAATATTTCGGTGGTAGGATTACAATGGAAGTGTAATGCGATCACAAGTGTGGTGCATCGTTCAGGTTTACGAAACGTCAGTCATCAATACACGGTCACAAAGTTTTCGTCAAAGACAGCCCTTGTAAGGCAAACTTTTGCGAAAGTTTTGCATATCATATTTTTTTGGTACTTAAATGTAGGAGTGTAAGGAGGAGCTGGAGGCCGCTAAACCGGTGATTCACGAAGGTATTGACTACGGGAAGCTCTTGATAGATGATGAAATACTTGATGATGAGGTTAGGGCTTCAATCAAGAAGGACGTGAACGATATGGAATATAATCTGGACAAAATGGAGAAAGACAACGCTGACGAACAGGGCAGGTAACAAACGGTTAAAAAAATCTAGATTAAGGCTTTTGTAAACGTGTGGAATATTATTAGTTTTATCTGTGGTCCATATTTTCTCTTCATTTATATCGAACACGATTCTATTTCGGTAACTACTTGAAAAAATGATGAGCTTTGAAAATATAATGGATTTGTATCTTTGCCTGGTAAAACGTCTTAGATAAGATGACCCACACACACAAAAACTGAGCATTGTCCTTTAAAAGAGAGAAATTAATAAAGATAATCGAACTCCATTGGTCTTTGTAAACCGAGTGGCTGTTGCATTTTTTTTCATAAAATACTTAATTTACTAACAATTGAAGTAATCTAGATGTCTGCATATTTGCCTATGTCTTACTTGATATCTACATAGGTTGGAAATTCTATCCATCCAGTTCGACACCGATAAAAAGGACAAATTAGAAAAATGGGAAACTTGGAAGGTGAAATTGAGATCAATTCTTGCTTTGAAACGAAACCACCTTGACGAGGTCAAGGCCGACGATCCCACGAACCGGAACGTGGAGGAATTATTAGCGAAAGCAAAGGTAGGCTTTTGAAGCAATTTTCAGGCGAGTTTCGCAGGTAATCTGGGATTGTGTTGGTTTTACCTCTCAACACTCGGTGATTGGTCGAGAAAGCTCGCGCCACCCGCTTCACCAATCAGGAACAAAACCGAAACAAATCGCGAATTGGTCGCGCCCGTTTTGCCGCGCTTCGGAGATCCGGAGTTAGCATTTTTAATCTCTCAATGCCTCCTTGTGACACTTGCTTTTCCTCTTCTCGGCTTTTGTGATTACTGAGATTGCTTTGGTTTATGTTTTGCGAGGTTCAGTTGAAAAACAAAAAAAAGGACAAGAAGATAATAAACGATATACCAAAGTACACGCAGAGTCAAAAAATTTATTTAACCAGAATGACGATTTCGAACCTCTGCTTTTACATTTGCTGACCTCTCTCCTTGACTTAAAACTTTTGAACACCATGTGATTATCAGGTCTGATTTTCTTTGTGACCATTAGGATTGCGAGGATAGCCTGACCAATACAGAACCGGAGATCAAGTTTGCTTTAGATTATGGTGAGCAACTCGTAGATGACGATCTGACTGATCCTGATGAAAAGCAAAAGATCCATGATGATGTGGTAGAAATGGAACGAACTCTGAAAGACTTGAAGGAAGATACCGCTAAAGAGAAACTAAGGTATTTTGTCTAAGACTTGTCAGGATTGTACTCTGACTTTTTGATTCCGCTAGTTCGCATACATTACTGTATGGCCTTCAGGTCCGTACATGTGTACTTGTTTGGTTGATCGATCGATCGATTGATAAAAGGTAGTAAATTCATTTAGCATAATTTACAAGAAGAGCATCTAATTGTACTCAGGTAATCTAGCTGATGAAATAAGACAAAGCCTGTCCTTTCCTGAGACTGCTTTTCAAGGATGCTGTGTATACTAAGTCTAAAAATGTAATATATAACGGACTAAGCACCTAAAATGCACAACACCTAACTTTTCTTTAACTGGTAATATTGTTACCAGGTTGCAGCAAATATATTTCCAACAAAACGAAGAAAAGGAGAAAAAACTGAAACAGTGGGAGATATGGGTTATTCGTATAAACAAACTACAGGGCGAATGTCAGGAAAAAGTGAAAGATTTGAAGTCTAAAGGAGATCCTCATGATAAGAAGGACTTGGAAGAGCAGATTGTTCTAGCTAAGGTGAGTTTTTTTTGTCTGTTAGCGAAAACCTGTACGTTCGGTTTACCAGCGTAATGACTCACCTGGCATGTAAGGAGAACACGAGAAAAGTTTGCTTAAAGAATTTATCGGGAGACCAAGTTCATTTAGAAAAATGTATTTTGAGACTTGTATGCGTCTTTTTCAGTAAGGTGTATTCAACTTTTGTAGGAATTCGAGGAGGAGTTGCAATCAGCCAAACCGGTGATCAATGAAGGTACTGCATATGGGTCGCTGCTTCTAAATGATGATATCGTTGACGAAGACAACAAGGAAAAAGTCAAACAGGACCTGGATCACATCGAAGAGGATCTAAAAGAATTAGAAAAGGCTAATGGCGATGAGCAGAAAAGGTAAAAATCTATACCAATTTCAGGCGACTTTGCAAAACCTAATTATACGACAACGAAAAGGATTTGAGATATTTGGGATCGAAATTTTCAACTATAATAAATACAGTGTAGCAAGTCGTCTTGTACAGAAAGGCCTGGTGCGATAATGTAGGGCACTTTAATTATTCGACCGTATTTTTGGTGGAGGCAGCTCAACAAACGGTTTAGAGCCCCGTGTTTCAGATCTTGATTCCCGGGTTCAAACCTTCCATGATATATAATACAGTGGGCTTTTTTTCGGTATTCATGAGTTTTCATCACAGAGATTCACTTTGTAAAAAGGTAAGTGATTTTCCTCACACCGTTGACGTCCTTTTTTATCAATTAACGTTCTATGTACTCTATTTGTTTGTGCAGGGTCCGCTATCAGATCGTATGAGCTTAATATCGTGTCACATTTATTACTTATGGAGTCTCATTGATGTCCTTTCAGGCTTGAAGATATTCTTTATCAGAAAGGTGAAGAGCAAAAAGTCACAGAGTGGAAGAACCGGACCACACGCATCCACATTTTGATAAAGGATTGTGGTGACAAAATGGCTGAACTACAAGCTAAGGGGAATCCGAAGGACCGCGGGGATGCCGAAGAGCAAATCACTTTGTCAAAGGTACTGAGGATTTGCCTTAAGTTTTTCTTTGTTGAGAGAAAATGTTTGGTTCTTATTTCAGCTGAGTTTTGCAGAGGTCTAAATTTTTTCCTAACCTTTTGTATGAATTTTTTTTTCATCTCATTCTATTTAATTACAGGAATGCAGTCACAAACTACAGGCATCAAAACCCGAGATAAATGCCGGTCTGGCATTTGGAAAAGAACTATTGGAGGATGATTACATTAGTGACGTAAACAAGGCTAACATCAAGCAAGACTTAAATGAGCTAGGAGGAGACATGGAGAGACTGGAGCGAGCCAACGATGAACAAGAACGCAGGTAAATTATCTTTTGGTCTCAAATTAAACCTGAATGTAAAAGCCTTTCCCAGGTCCGAAGTACATGTATTCGTTTACAAAGCAAAGGAAGTGTTTTAAATATGTCTCACGTACCTTTAAACACACTTAAACGCTAAACTGTAGTTTATGCAAACGGCCCTTGAAACGGCCCTTGGCCCGGCAAAGGAAGTGTTTTAAATATGTCTCACGTACCTTTAAACACACTTAAACGCTAAACAATAGTTTATGCAAACGGCCCTTGAAGATGAAGGATTTCCAGCGGAAATCTAACCCCTTTCGCCGTTTCGCACTCTCATGTGAGTGTCGATAACATTTTAAAGACTTTAGTAAACGCCTACCGCACCAGTTATCCTTTTTTCCACATTCTTTATTGTTTCAAGGTTACGTAAGGGATCCTCGACAATCATCGTTCGAGAAGGGTGAAAACGTTATATGGAACGGTTTTTTAAGTGCCCAAAAGAACGGTCACGAAACCAAACTAAAGTTTTTACTTTTGTTTTCTGATCTTTTCTTGCAGGATTCGAGAGCGCTTAGACGCATTACAGAAAGAGGAAGCGGTGATAAAAGATTGGCGTGATAGATGTGCCAGCTTGACATCTTATATGGATGCTGCTGATGAAAAAATTCAGAATGGGAAGAGCGCAGAGAGCAATGAGGAAATTGAAAGCTCTTACATCCTGCTCAAGGTAATCAATGGGAAATTTCACAGACTTGTAGGTATATGTAAGAACTAGTAAGTAATTCATTGCTTTGAGTTGTATACCATGGAATATTCCACTAGTCACCGAGTCATTAGATCGCACTTCATGATAGGAAGGTTTGTGTAATAGTGTCGATTAGAAAACAGCTTTTGTACATCCTGATTGAATGTGTTTTCTATCTTCGTTTATTAATGGCTGAGTATTTGATAAATCAGTCGCTAAAATAACAATCAAAAGAATGAGTTAAAGCACTTTTTGATTTTAAAAGTCCAACCGGTGTTTTGTTACTCTCAGTTCCTCTGACAATCATTTACGAACCAAAATGCATACTACCGTACTGACGAAAAGTGTCTTCAGTTGTCTCAACGGCTCTGAGGTGCTGGGGGGGGCAGTTCTCAAAGACCCCATTGTCAAATGTTGTCTGTATTTGATGCTGTTCTCTCGTGGTATGTCTTACCTATTTTCTTATTAATTTTGTTGAATGTTCTTTCGTAGGATCTCTCAGCAGATCTTGTGCAAACTGAACCGGAAATGATAAAGACTTTAGACTTCGGAAGAGAGTTAGCATCAAATAAAAATTTGAGCTCTGATAGCCGTCAAAAAGTGACTGACGATGTGAGTGATGTGGAAAAAAGATGGAAGACTCTTATGAAAGAGTCTCAAGATGAATACGCTAGGTAATGTTGTTGGCTTGATATGCATTGCCATTGTGGGTAATATAAATAAAGTAAAATGAGCGAAAAGGAGAAGAATAAATTGAAAGGCAAGAAAGGATGGATAGTAACATTTTTCTCGAGGGTGGAATAGTGTGTCACAAGCTAATCTCGTGAGAATTCGGATGGCGACGTCTTATTATAAAAACCGGACTACAAGTTGCTCTAAAGCTTACAAGGTGAGAGAATCTTGTGACCAAGTATTGATTGACCATAAACATTTACACAGATGCAAGAACGTGTTCATTACTAGAGCCGGTGCTTTTTTTATACAAAATATTTGAAAAGGATACTCGATTCATGACTAAACGTCTGCTTGTGCTTGTTTCGAAGCGAAAATCAGTGCGACACTGTATCAAATAAAACCATCACCTCTGGCGAGATTGAATAAGAGATACAGTTCAATGGCCATGTTCCATTCTTTCTTTTTTTGCTATTTTAGGCTTGGTGTTGAACTAGGAGCTTCACAAGCTCGACAAAGAAACTTGGAGACCTGGCACGAGCGATGCGATGATCTTCATGGTTGGGTGACCGACAGATATACAAGGCTACGTTCCCGACCGACTTCTCCTGAAGCATCTTTTGGGGGAATAAAAAGACAACAGAGTGTTATTGAGGTAAAAATTTCTCGAACGTAGCGTCTCATTTTTCCAGATCTTATGTCGGTTTTTGAAGATGAACCGACAAAAAATATTTCTACCCCTCCTGAAAATGATTGTTTCATCTCAAGCAACCTTCCACCCTCAGCACTTTAGAAGATCCCCCCCTCCTCCAATTTTTAGGCACTGGTTATACTCCTGTGTGCAGGCTAAGTTTGTAAGAACCATGTGTACTATCACCTTGGATACGACTCAAGCCCCAATTAGGGCCTGAACGCTAACATCTGGATTACTTATTCCCAACGATAAGGCTACTGTAATGCTAAAAGCCCCCCCCCCCCTTAACTTGCTTGTTAGGCACCTACTGTTTCACCCAATTTAGGGAGGCTTTTTCCGTTAAGCTGACCTTAATTTGGTGTTATCGACTGTGCGTTTTCAGGATCTCGTCAAGGACTTGACTTCCAAACAAGGTGAAGTAAACGAAGTTATTGACGAAGGAAATCAAGTCATCGACGATCATACTTATGCAGAAAAAGAAAGGAAACTTGTTCATGAGAAGATGACCGCACTTCACGATGACTGGAATAAACTAGCCACGTTGACTTCCGGTAAACAGCAAAGGTAAGTGTTGAGATTTGTAAGGATCAGATATCTGTTATTGAGTGATCAGTAAGATTTCGATTTATTTATTGCTCTTCATCAAATTCAGTGTTTTATAAAAGCCCATAAGGATTGGTGAAAAAGTTTGCTTTACATCCCAGTTCATCAATCGCACTTTACCACCGACATAAATACGAGATGGCTTCCGGAAACAACCACTTGTTTTCGTTATCAACTAATCATTCCCACCTTTTTATACCTTCTCTTGACTTTGATATAACTGGATATAATTTTTTTATTTCCGCTTTTCAGTGTCCAAGTCTTACTTCTTGAGAAGGAACAACAGCACCTTGACAAGACGCAGAACTGGAGAAGAAGAATTGATCCTCTTGTGTTTTGGGTTTCTTCAGCCGAGGATAAGCTGAACACACAATTTGCAATTGCCCCAGATCTAGACACCGTCAAGAAACAGAAGGCTGAACTTGAGGTGCATAGAAATAATCACTGCGGCGGATTTTTAGAATGCTTGGGATTAAAAATTCTGCGGTAAAACACCGCTTTCGAGGCTCAAAGCGCCTCAGTGTTTTAAAAGCTTTCACATTTGAGCGGAGACCAAGTTGAAAAGCGCTTGAAACACCGTGTCGAAGGGATAACAATGTTCTGATTTCCTAATTTTTTCCTCATCTCGTTTTTTCTCGTTTTGACATCTTGTATTTTCTAGGATTTCAATAATGAAATGCTTTCTCACCAACGTGAAGTGAGTGAAACTTTGGAATATGGAGACAAACTACTGAAAGACCCAGAGCTTCCTGAGGACGATCGTACGGCGATACAGAAAGAAGTGCTGGATCTTAGTCATCGCTGGGAGAACCTGGAGGAGTTAGTCAACTGGAAATCCGAGAGGTAAAAAAGCATAGCATGGGTTCTTTTTTTTTTTTTTTTTTTTTTCTGTGCCGGCGTGATCTACCTGTTCAAGGAACTCATTTTGAACGGAGAGAAGAAGCCAGGCGGGCGAGGCTCTCCTTCCCCCGTCCCCTCCCTCCCCCCCCCCCCCCAAAAAAAAAAAAAGACGAAAATAAATTTAAAAATACGGAAGGATCCTTATAAGACCCGCTCTATGACTCTATTGGTCTTTTTACGAGTCTAAATCACCGGAAAGTATGCTTGGAGCAACCGGTCCAAGATAATTCTTGACTCCTCAACGTTTTATAAGACAGCTCTTCTCACTCTGCCAACCTCTTACAAACAGAATTGACGACACTATCTCAAAACTCAAGATGCAGCAAGAGGACAAGCTCCAGAAATGGCATGAGGGACTTGATGAGGTCAGTGGATGGGTAGTGAAGACAAGAGTTAAGGTTGAAGTACAACAGAGACTGGCTACCGATGTGGACGCTGCTTTGGAACAAATAGATGACTTTCAGGTTTGCTGTTGTTTTTAATCTCCTCGTTGTTGTCGTTTTGTCTCAAATATTTCCTTTCTAGGGTTCTTTCTTCACGTAAGGCTCTTATTGTCCGTCAATTTCTTTGCTGTAATCCTGTGGCCTTACGATTCTAAGATTGAGTAATTTTGCGAATGATTCTAAGAATGAGCGACTTGAAGCAACGAATGTGCTGATACTCTATGTTTTGATTTCAATTAAGGAAATCATCAAAGACGCTCCAGGTTATCAAGAAAAGGTAACTCACCTAAACGAGTTCAGTGGCAACCTCGTTACTGACCCATGTCTTGGGGAAGAAGAGAGGCGAGGTGTCCGCGAGGAAACTGTCATCTGTAATGAAAATTGGAACGATCTGGTTAATCTCGCTAATGCTAAGCAGGCCAGGTAACTGAATGTTTGTATATAATACTCTTTAGCACCTGACTTGGTGGCTCGCTTGACCCCAGGTAGAGGGTTACAATCTGGAACTTCGGAGGGTTTATTATGTTGGGAGCATATCTACATCTAAACACAGTTAGACGATATTGCACTTTAGAAGAAGATCATTTGTATGCAGCTATTTATTGACCACATGTTGAAATCTTGCATTCTTTTTTCTTCTTGTTTTAGAATGGAAGAAAACCTCAACAAATTGGAACGACAAGAACAGGACGCTTTAGAGCGATGGAGGATTCGCTCAGAAAGAGCGGGTCTTGCGTTAGATAAACTGGAGGGTCAGATATCTGTTATTGATGACCCTATAGGGAATGACATAGAGACTGTCAGGAGACAGGAGGACGCGTTTGAGGTCAGCACATTCATAATTTTACTGCAACTAACAACAGTTTTGTTGAAAAGCAACACATGACATGTTTGGTACATAAGGGTCGGCTCTTAACCATTCATTAATCATTTACCTCCACTTCTACTCACTTAAGAGATTAACCCTTCATATACATGACTTCGCTGTCCCGTGGTCTTGTTCGGTCTAGATTGCCATTGAGCAGATGTTGTCTCTGGAGATGGAGAACATCTTCAATTTGATTCAAATCGATAGGGCCTATGTTGTAAGCACTGCCCACATACGTTTTGTTCAAGTGACCAAACTGTTTTCTTCAATGTGAAAGAATTTATTTTTATCTGGTTTCATTACCCTGCAGATATTTTCCAATGAAATGGAACTGAACACAACTCAAATGCTTGACACTCTTGCCTTGGGAGAGAAAGTTAAAAAAGATCCCAAGCTTACCCAGAAAAGGAAAGATGAGGTGGTGGAACATCTCAATTCTTTGACAGCACGCTGGGACCGCATAAAGGATTTTGTTGCCTTGAGAAAAGAAAGGTATGCGACGCATACAGGTGTAGGTCCATATCTCAAGGTTATAACGACATTTTCAAATGTATCTTTACTATTTGTTCCATAATGACATGCATGGCTTACTGGTATTCCATACTAAGCTACCTGACATGGCTGGGTTGGAATTGGTAAATAGTTTGAAAATTATTCTTCTTTATCAAACTCAAGATCTTGCTAAAAATTTTATTCTTCCTTCAAAAATTGCAGTACTGATCTCCTTAATCTCTATTTCCATATGTTTTCAAAAATAACTGAAATATGGCTTCGACTAGCTATTTTTTCTACCATTTTCTCTCTATCTAAGACTTGATGAAGCTTCCAAGAGGATGCAGAGGGACAGACGGAAGAAGCTCGAGGAGTGGGAAGAAAAGGTTAATCACTTCGATAGTTTTTTACGAAAGGCAGAGAGAGAAACAGAGAGGCTAGAGCCAATAGCAGATGATCTGGAGACTGTTCAAAGACAATATGACGATTTCCAGGTACGATATCGAAAATAAAGAATCGAATGAGTTTTGTTATCAACTGAGTATTTAATAAAAAAAAAATGTAGTTTGTGCCATTGGCGTAGTTGATTGGCTGAAGAGTTGGTGAGAGAGGTCGCCAAGCTATAAACCGAGTCTGCAATCTCGGGGGTGGATATCCTGATCCAGGCATCCTTATTATCACAAAAACAAATCTACGAGCGGAAGACCCCAAAGACGCCCTCATAAAGGGAGGCAACCTCTGCACGGCTCTTGCACCCTGTGCAACTCAAAACTGTACTGATTAAGTTCGGATTTCCCTCAACAGCGTTACTGAAAAAACAAGAACGACAACACCTAGTTTCCATGTTCTTCAAACTAAAATTCTAATAAAAGTACATTCTTTTTGACGAGTTCTCGAAGCATGCCTTTTATTATGTTTAGAAAACGAACCAGCTTATTGGACAGCAGAAGAAAGTAGATGACTTCGAAACTTTCACCGTCGAATTACTAGCAGACCCTGTAATTGACGAGAGATCAAAACAGAGCATGGAGCACGATAAAGACGACCGCCTTGAAAGATGGGAAAGGGTCGTCGAAAAGATTAATGACCACCAGCATGGGTAACTGCACTGACGTTTAAACAGCATGCAAGCAAACATCGTCAGAACTCGTTTCTTGTTTTCCGAAAATTATCGCGATGTTTCGAGCGAAACTTTATGACTTATCTTTTGGACTTTTAGAGCGTCTGCGTTATGATCCAAAAAAGTTCAAACCGGTGCAACACAACATGTTTTTTCAGAAGGAAAACTGAGCGAGTATTCGAAGTTATTTGTAAATAGTCCCTATTTAAAAAGAATAGCAATAGCATCAACTGTTCAATATCAGACAGCTGAGAATAACTAAAAACTTAGTAAAATGTTTGAAAGCTTCTCTATCCTTATTTGCAGATTGGAAGAACAACTGACAAACTTGGAGAAAACTGAGGGTGAACTTTCGAGATGGAATGACCAATTTGACATAATCCAGGAGGAGGTTGCGAAAGTTGAAAGCGTCTGTGAGCAGGAAATTGCTCCAGATTTCGACGCGCTGGAGAAACAGAAGACTGAAGTTCAGGTGGGTCAAACGAGAAAACGTTGTGTGCTGTTTACGGACAAATTATTTGAGATGTTGTTCAGTTTCCACGATGTGAATGGAGCTTGCTTATTTTTGCAGAGACTGAAGAAAACTGTGAACGTACTGGATCCACAAGTTGACGACTTTCTCAAGAACTCTGACAGGTTGATCGACCAAAGTGACGTCCCCGAAAAGGATTTGGAGACTGTGGAGCATGAGGCTGAAGTCTTCAAAAAACGTTGGAATAAAGTAAAGTTCGATCTTGACGCGAGACAACAGAGGTTTGTAAGGGAAATAAAACTAGGAATGTTGTGAAATGGTCCATTTAATAGACAACTATATATGGAAGAGCTCTGTTTATTTCTTTTCCAGAATCGAAGATAAGCACCTCAGCCTACAACAACGTCAAAAAGATTTGTTAGGGCAGTGGAAGAACTCTTGTAACTCTACTCTTAAGTGGTTATCTGACACCTCTGCGCTTGTGCAAGCTCAAGATGTAACTCCTCCGGATCTCGATCATGCGCGGGCTCAAAGACAGGAAATTGAGGTCTGTGAATGCCCATCTTTTTGCTAAGTGGTGTTCACGATTTTAGTGTGCTAGGTGTTGCCTTTCGTTTGATAAAAAGATCATCTTTCTTTTTCTCCAAATCACTTTAGGACATTTTGCGAGAAATAAAACGGCACGACAATCAGATGGACAAGCTAGATCAACTTGGAGACAAGATTACTAACGACCCGAGCATGCGTGACTTGGAGAGGGACTTGGTTAACAATGAAAAAGCTACCATTATCGAACGCTATAAAGGACTTCTTGCATCAACGGAGGCTGCAAAAAATAGGTTCGTTGCTGTTAATATGTACTTGTAGTGAGAAATACTTGATATGAGGAATGTCATCGTGCTATATCCAAACAAATTCCTTCTTTCCAAATAAAGTACTTATACTGAAAACCTAACAACAAACTCAAGATTTTCCATTATTATTTGTTCTCATGAGAATCACCATTATAAAGCCACACTTTTTGAGAGGTGATTGCTTTCACTGGTGCTCATTTTTTTCCATAAAAAAGTATTCGATTTGGGTATTAGCCCGAGGGGTAAGTCCGAGAAATATCCAATGATCTTAAAAGAATGAGTTTCTACTTAGACCCCCTCTAGGGAGAAGATGCATTTTTTTGTCATGTCCCGTAGAAATAAGCATGTTGTTGTGCTTCTGTTCTAGATTGGTTGATCAAATTAAGAAAATGGAGAAAGAGCAAGGAGAAAAGATGAAGCTCTGGCCAGAAAAAACGGATCCCCTTGATAAATGGCTGATAAAGAATGAGACAACTGTTCAGTCCTACGAGCCAATCGGATACGACATCAGCTATGTAAAAACACAAGAAAAAGACGCACAGGTTGGGGCATTTTCTAATTGTTTGATGTGAGAACAAGTTCACTAGTTGATGAAATTAAATGGAAAACAGCGTTATCAATGTTTAAAACAGGTTATATTTAAAATTTAACTTCACTATAGCTCCTGTACTCTGTCCGGAAGGTAAACGATGTTTTTTCTATAGAAGAGCTTAAAAGTCTATGTTGTTCTAACAGTGGCTGAGAGAGGACGAGATGGTGAATTAAAGGCTTTTGGGACTAGATACTGGATCTCATCGGGTCTTTCTTTTTAATAGGCAATGATCACTGAACTTCTTCAAGAGCAGCCAAAATTCGCTGAGATGACGGACTTTGGGAATAAGCTGACAACGGAGCCTTGTGTAGGATTAGAAGAGAGGGTAAAGATTCAGAAAGACATGCAAAGTCTCCACGAGAGATGGGACGGGCTGTATGAGTCAGCCACTTCAAGACATGACAGGTATCAGCCACTTCTTTGAATCAACAGTATTGTTTTCGTAAAAATTGCATTTGTTTTTGACCTTCTAAGTAACAGTAGGAAGACCTAAGGCTTCAGTAATATTTGAAACCTTAAAAATATGATTTACAGAATCCTACAGAAACTACAGAAGCTACAAAAATTTTCTACTTAGGGGAAACAGTTCCTGGGTAAATAATACCATAAACTCTCGCATGAGAAAATTCTAAGCAAACTTACCTTGTATGTGAGTTGATAACGGAAATTGGCCACCGTGAAGGGTTTCTGAGCAGATGTTTCGAGTTAGCCGAAGATGAAGGGCTAACGCTTCAGCTTCCACCGACGCAATACAACTGTTTCTTTTGAAACTTACCCCCTTCATTCATCGGCTTGTATGTGACTGACTTCCTATGCCTAAAATCATGTTAAGGTGGTAAACATAGTGTTTGGTTTCAGTCTTTGAATTATTGAAATTCTTGGAAGTTTGAAATATATCCACTTCTAGAAAAGTGTCCTCACAGTTGTATTTGACGTTCTTAGGATCCAAGACAGGCTTAAAATATTAGAAGACGAACAAAAACGACTGGCAGATGAAAGAAAAATGCTGGAAGAGGAAGAAGTACAGAGGCAAATCGACATGGAAAGGAGGCGAAAGGAAGAGGAAGAGAGAAGAAAGAAAGAGGCAGAGGAGAGAAGGAGAAGGGAAGAGGAGGCAAGGAAACGCAAAGAAGAAGAAGAACGAAAACGGAGGGAAGAAGAGGAAAGGATAAGAAAAGAGGAAGAAGACAAACGGAAACGAAAGGAGGAAGAAGAGAAAAGGAGACGAGAGGAAGAAGCAAGGCAGAGGAGAGAAGAGGAGGAGAGAGAAAGACGAGAAGAAGAACAAAAGAGGAAGCTGGAACAGGAAGAGAGAAAAAGAAAAGAAGAAGAAGACCGGAAGAAAAGGGAAGAAGAAAGAAAACAGAGAGAAGAAGAGGAACGGATGAAGAGAGAAGAAGAGAATAGAAAGCGGAAGGAGGAACAAGAAAGACGGAGGAAAGAGCAAGAGGAGCGCAGAAAAAAAGAGGAGGAGGAGAGAAAGAAAAGGGAGGAAGAGAGAAGGAAAAAACGTGAGGAAGAAGAGAAAAAGAAGAAAGAAAGAGAGGAAAAAAAGCGACTGGAGGAAGAAGAAAAGAAAAGGAAGGAGGAAGAAAAACAAAAGGTTGGTCGTTTTACGCCCGTTTTGTTCTTTCTACTTGTATTACTCACCAAGTGTTTCTATTTTTTTGTAGAACCTGAACTGGCCTGCGCCTGTTTAGGAAATTGTCATAAAAGGGTCATAGACTATTTTTGAAGTTTCAGCTATTTGCATCGGAGATGACTCGAAAACAACTTACATTAGCGCTAGAGCAACACAACGCATCCTCTTATCATTGATATGTCACTATTGATGAGAATTACCCACCGTTTGTTTGTCATGTTTAAGACACAGTTCTGTCCAATTTATTTCTTAACGATCGTCTATCAAAACACCTTTTATATAGTAACTCTTTCCCGTGTAGAAAAAAGGCTTCCTCATAAACTTTGGATCTTTACCTCACATCCCGATGGTGAAACAGGAAACTACACTAAATGCCAGCCCAAAGATGGACGAGGTTGTGTCAGTCCCAGAAGCTGAAGGAGACAATATCAACAGGAAAAAGGTCACAACAGCACAGCGCACGTTTGCACGAATGATCTATCATTATGGATGAAAAACACCAAAAACTTTCTTCTAATGTTTCGGATACGTCCTAGTTCTATCGATTCTACTATTATATAGTTTTCTTATTAGTATGTTATATTCAAGCACCTTTTTCCTGACTAATATTGTTTATTTTTCTTTCTCTCTCGTAGAATAAAGGGTTCGGGTTTAGCCTCGGGCCGTTACCTCACCTTCCAAAGATGGAAGAGGTTGCGTCAGTCCCAGAAGCTGAAGAAGACAATATCAACAGGAAAAAGGTCACAACAGCACAGCGCACCTTTGCACGAATGATCTATCATTATGGATGAAAAACACCAAACGTTTTATTCTAATGTTTCGGATACGTCCTAGCTATATCGACTTTACTTTAATATGGTGCACAGCGCACCTTTGCACGAGTGATCTATCATTATGGATAAAAAAAACCAAACATTTTCTTCTAATGTTTCGGATACGAAACATTAGATTCTATCTAATGTTTATCTAATATCGACTCTACTTTTATATAGTTATCTTTTTAGTATGTTATATTCAAACACCTTTTTCCTTACTAATATCTTTTATTTTTCTTTCTCTCTCGTAGAATAAAGGGTTCGGGTTTAGCCTCGGGCCGTTACCTCACATTCCAAAGGTGGAAGAGGAAACCAGCCTTTTGGCCACTCCCGTGGACGAGGTAGTCGTGTCTGTCGACGAAGACATCGTCGAGGCTGCTGCCGAACCTGATGCGTTTGTTTTTGATGGAAGGCTGCAGGATTGGAAAAACGACGCAAAAGATATAAGCGTGTAAGTACTACACCTGGATATAGATTATAGGGTTTTAACCATTTAAGCTCCAAGGATAACCAACACCTAAACTCTACATTAAAGTCAAGGGCACGAGAATCAACGAACTAATCATCTCAATGGAAAACCGTTGTGATCTTCACAAATTCTCACAATAGTTCTTATTACATATGTCCTTGCGTGCTAAAAAGTGCCACGAGAGTTGGCTTGTTAAAAGTTAGAAGGTTTCGAGACGACGGGATAATGAGATGAAAGGGGGTAAATTAAGCATGGAATAGAGCTAACTACTGAGAAGAATAGGCTTAGCTTTTTAGGTTTAGTTTGCTTTACGGTATCGCTTTTTGTTGGCCTTCGAAAATAAGTTCTGAAAGACTTCAAAAGCGTTGACGTTTGAATAATAATATACAAACTCAATTCTCACAGCTGGCTTAAGGATCAAGACGAAAAACTACCCGACGAAACTAACGATGACACCATTGCTTCTCTTAAAGACAAAGAAAGCCATTTTGTGGTGAGTTTTGAGCTTTTACTAATTGCAAAGTTAGATTAAATGAATTTGCAAATTTGAATAAGTGCTAACCTTGCACTATATCCTAAATCGTTTTTTTTTTGACTTGACGCGATTAACTTAACGAAGTCATTCTTGTTAACGATGTTATTAAATTATCAACGTCATCAACAAAATTTGCTCCTCTGTTATTGATATCAGTAAAACATGTCTTGAATTTGTTATTGCTGTTTTCGAAAGAGGAATTGCGATTAGAGGTGTAAGAAATCTTCATTCTTTGATAATTCTAGAGCCTCGAAAAAGAAATTCCTGACTACGAAAGAAAGTTCGATAATCTTGAGAAAGACTATGAAGCGCTGATCAAGGACAAACATATATCTGAAAAGCAGCATGAAGACGTCAGCGAAGATATGGATAAGTTGAGGGGCCAGTGGCGCTCTTTCAACACGGATAGAGATGTCAAGAAAAACCGGTAAAGGAATAACTTAAATGATATAAGAATTCACGAATTTTTGAACTGTGGATTATAAATGGTAAATTGATCCTCGCAATAACTGACTTTAAAAAAGAACTGCAGAATTGAAGTATGTGCTTTGGTCCAGATATCAGCATAATTGAGCATTACTTCTAAACCAACCATTAAATACCACGATTCGTTAATTTTTAAGCTGAAAGAAGACGACGCGGCAGTCAACTCACGTTTTGAAGCCGTATTAACCTGTTGTGCCCTTAGCAGGTCTTGATTTAGTGATTAAAATATCTATGAATTATCTGATGCTAGAATAAAAAGGAAGCTTTGGGATAAAGAACAACAGAAAGCCGGCGAGCTTACCGGGTGCAGGGTTAACTTACAAGCAGTGAAGGACTGGATTGGACTTCGGGATAAAGAAATTGAGAATATGGATCCCATAGGAAACGATCCGAAAACTTTACAACGACAGAAAGAAGACATGAAGGTAAATATACAGATATCTATTATAGAAAACATCATGTCATTTGAATTATTCATATGTTGATCATTTTCACTTCCATTTTTTTTCTTGCCCCTAAAATTGATTTAAAAAAAAAAACGTTTTCCTTTTGTTTGTGGCCTTAGCGCACGCGCTAAAACTCGAGCTGTAACTTACAATACAAACCAAGAAAACGAGATAGGTACAAATTAGTATTCGGATCAATGAAAGTGTCTGTCGGTCGACTTTTCACAACAGTCAACTGACTACATCTTGGGATAAATGTTTGGTTATGGGAGGGGTAGGTGTGTATTCTCTTCAGATATTCTTTCACAGAGTCTTTAACGTTTCCACAGCTATTAACCAAACGACTACATGATTACGAGCCACGATTCACTGAAGCAACGGACACAGCGTACAGATTATCTAAGGACCCATACTTTTCGAATGAGCAAAGCAAAGCTCTTCGACAAGACGCAGAGGACTGCGAAAAACAGTGGGATGACGTGTTGGAAAAAGCCACAGATCGTATGGACCGGTAACTTAGTAACTTATTTCGGTTATCTCACGTCAGAGACACGCTTTTAATAGTTGGCAGTTAACACTCAGTTCATATTAATGGTACAATTAACTTGGAAGCAATTAGCGGCGGAAATTGGTATCGATTCCTAAGCCAGCCACCTCTTCTTCCTCAGAGGTGAACTAAGAGTATCTCAATCTTTTAAAATTTCTAGTCAGTTGATAATGAATTTCACTAGCGTAGTCGAGAGTCAACCGCATGCAAATATATCAAAAACGTTTTTATTAGGGTTCTTATAATTTATCTGAACCAACCGGCTCGAAATTTCATGCCCACTCATTTCAGATGTGTCATTAGTTTTGTAGTGGAAGAAAAGGGGGTTATTGATTGACAATCTAAAAAAACCTCTCAAGAGAATACAAGAAGTGTATCGCCCATCAAAAAGACATATTATTTCCTAATCTTCCAAATAAAACAGTTCTAACTATATAAAATTTCCAGTTTTTCAGTGTAAATATTGCGTACCACCAACGTTTCTAAATTATAACTTGTCTTCTCAGGATCGTGAAGAAGATTCCCAAGCTTCAAAAAGACCAAAAGGAAATAGTCGACGAATGGAATGACAGATCTGCTCGATTTGAAAAATCTTTGAAAAAAGCAGAAGATAAACTGAAAGAACAAGAAGCTATTGGGAAGGAGGTGAGAGCGCTAGTGATGCTTTGGTTTTTATGAGAGCCGCAATAAGAGTATCGATATCTTAAAAGCAAATGACCAAGCTAGTGATCAGCATCTTGGCCTGTTATGATTTTCGAAAGAGAAATAGTTTGTCCTCAACGAGTGAGCGTTTTACGGCAACTGAGAGAAAATGTGGTGTGAAGTTGTGGTAGACACAGGTGGCATGAAAATTGCGGTAATTTTAGGCTAACTAAGGTTTAAACGTTTCGACGGGTGGGAAAGACCATATATCACTCCACATTGGGATGAAAGTGAGTTCCCAGGCTAATAATTTTTTCTACTCCGGATTTCCTCTCTTGTGACACAGATTGGCTTTGAGAGGCGGCTCCCCGAGATCAGGTCACCAGAACTGACAAAGAAACGAGGAGAAAACAACAATGAGTGGAAACCCACCGTAGATGAGTGCAACGCGAACCTTAGAACGTAAGTACAATTAACTATTCCTTTTCGGCTTACAAAGTTTGCGGTCTTTTTCAGCAGAATTATCCCTTGTTTACCAGTAAAGCAGGGCCCTTTAACAGCCCTCCCCCCTCCCAGCCCCTTTTCTTGACGGTACACAAAATGACACCCGTTATCCTATGAAAAATCCTACCTATTCCCACTTCTTTTGTAGACTAATTCATTCTTCCTTTGTGATGATTTTTTTGTTGGTTTGTTTGTTTGCTTTTTGACACAGAGTGGCGCTTGATTTTTCAGGGTCAGAGAAAGGCTGCAAGATATTCAGCGAGCTAAGAAAAACCGAAAGTGGTCGATTCTTGAGGCTTTAAAAGATGCTGTACATTCAATCACCGCCAGATTTCGTGGAAATTCCAGAGTCGGAGGTGAACATGGGGTCAATTTAGACAAAGTTGTCGACCTCTTGGAAGATCATGAGGTAAAGAGAACTACGACTTCTGTTCCAATAATTATACGTTTGTGACTAGCCTTTTTAGTGCAAAATTGGAGCCGCTAAATTTTGACACAATTTAATTTTGTTAGTGGCTGCCTTTGGTAGTCAAATTTTTACTGAGTTGCCTCGTGTTCTGTTCTGGATAAAAACAAACTATTTTCGGCTGATTTTCTGGATAAGCAGCGATTAATCATAAACAAATAACTCTTACCTTTTCGTTGTCGGTTTGCCAAAGAAATGCTCGAGTCATTAGTATACCTCGCTGGGCAGCAAAATCACTTAACCGACGATAGTTTATCCCAGTGGACTGATTTCAAAGGGTCACAGGTGTTCTTCACAAGCTTACTTCCCTATTTTGTTTTCAGGACATAATGACCGATGCATCAACCAGGCAAAAAGATGCAGATGAAGTTTTCACCTTGGGTAGGAGCGCCATTGACAGTGGTTTGCTGGAAAACGAACAAGCTAATGAAGTACACGATCGAATGACGGACTTGAATCATCGATGGAATGGATTGAACATTGATGTCATTGAGCGCGAGAAAAGGTTGGTGTTTGCGATGTTCTCGGCCTCGAGCATGTTACGTGCGTCTATTTTAGAGCTGCAGATTTAATTGGGTCGTCATTCTTTTTTTAAAATATATTTTGTCCAATCATTTTCATTTATTTATTTCCATCTTTCAAAGCTCAGCTTTTAAAGGGAGGCGAAAATTCTCTATCCGATCTCCCGATCACGGAGCAGTGTTAACTAACAAGAACCAAGGCCATCCTGTTTCATTTCCGACACTCAACTCAAAATTAGTCTTTGCACTTGTTTAACTAGGTAGCACTATAATAAAAGCAAACGACTCACGTTCCAGTACAGCACCAAAGGCGTAAAATTCTGTGTCATAGTAAGAGCATTATTCACGGGACATTCAACTGGAAAAAAAATACTGCATTCACCTCTACGTAGAAGCTGCTTTTAGATTAAAACAGATGGGGAAGTTGAAAACATCAAAACGGAGAACCTCATCTTGGTACCATCTAAACTTTTCTCTTTGGAAATAACTTTTCTATTGTTCCTGCGTTGAGGCCTTCAAGACGTTCTTATTTAACAATCATAATCATTGATTTTAAAGATGAGTAATCAGTTAAAGAATGACTCCACTTGTACATTTCTTTACTCTTTCGCCGTTTGATAAATTCACAGTTACATGGAAAATCACGAAGTCGTCTATGTAAATTAACTTGGTTTATTCGTAAACAGAAGTGTGAACGTCAAATATTAGTTGTGTATTACCTTAAATGTGACGTTTGTTTGCTTTTCCGTGACAATGGCAATTCAAGATGAAAATACGTATTAAGATCAGATTCCTAAGTTGCCAAAAGAGCGTTTTGAACCCCTAAACAAGTTCTAACAAGATTTTAGGTTTTAACCAAAGCATGGATACAGGCGATGACTATTTTGAAAAATCATTGGCTTTAGCCTTCGAAACAGTTGACTTAATGCAGAGCAGGTATACTTTTCAATGATTATGCTTGGTTAAGTAAGTGTAGTATAAACTAACTCGACCAACGGCGAACAGCATTAGAAACACTTGACACAGTGGACATCAAAAGTTAAAGGACAAAATGTGTATCTCATTGAGGAATTCAATTTCAGACCAAAATTGATCGAGCAATTCCTTATGTCTTAAAGCTTATTGCGCTCATCAAATGGGCTAAGACTCCCCAATGAATACTTAGAAGAAAGCATCTATTGTGTTCTTCTCATTAGTTATAACCCTCTTCCAAACTAACGATTAAGGTTATGAAATATTTAAAATGTGGTACTAAGCTTGCTCTATTACTTTGTGGCAAGGAATACAGAGGAGGAATACAGGAGCACCTATGATATATTTCTAACATGCATGATATGTTTGATTATCGCAGATACGCTTACGCTGAAACAAAAAGAGTGCTAACTGTATTGATACTGCTAAAACGAGTGACAAACAATAGACTGACCTCCTAAAAAGCGCCAAATCCTCCGTCTCTTAAATTAATGACGTTTGCTAGTCAATGAAAACAGAGTCAACAATTTATCATGGTTCGTGAATGTTTATTGCCAGGCCAACGTTTTTGCATCGAAACCAAATCACATTTTTCATAAAACCAACTTCTCTGGAGTGTTATTTTATCGTGTCGTATTCTTTATAAATATATTTTTTACTGACTCTCTTCAAGTGTTCTTATTGGTAAGACTTCTAAGTTAGCCGAGAGCTCTTGATACGAAATAGCATTCGATTTCCTTTCCTGAGAGGTCTTTGCAGGAAAAATATAGCATTTTTTGATAGACCATGAGTTGTCATCATCAAAGTATCAAGATGAGAGCACATTATCGTCAACTACAGTTTAAAAAAGTTTAACCATTTTCCCCCCCTTTCTAGGCTTGAGAAATTAGCCGAAGACATTGAAAGCGAATACAAGAGATTCGACTCCTGGCGTGAAAAATGCGATAACATGAATCAGTGGCTGTCAGAGTCAGAAAAGCTCATTAAGAACGAGGAGAAGATTGGATCAGATATTGGAGTCCTTCAAGAGCAAATCAAAGATAATCAAGTAAGATCCTTTTAAGCGCTTAAATATTCCAGTATTAAATATGACATCATGTCGTTTTGAATCTTCTTAGAAAAAACGTTTTGAATCGGCTTATGAAAACTAGCAGATAACCCGTTTTTGCTTTTTTGTAGCGCAGTGACTACAGACCTTAACTTCTTACCCCCTTCCCCCTCCCCCCGTGTCATATCTCAGGATCTCCAGTAAATACGCCACTGACTACGAATTACAATTGCATTATTCCTATTTTTGAAGAGCTCTTCTTCAGTTATCTATGTGACTTTAACGTTTGTTACGCGGTTTGTGCAGCTCTTTATTAAAGAAATAAAGGCCTATGAACCGAAAGTAGACGCCATGGTCGAGGAAAGCCAAGAACTTGTAGAGAGCAGCAGACTGGATAAAACAGACATTGATGGGGTTGACAAAACTAAAAATGCTCTCAATTCGAGATGGAAGGCTGTCAATGATCACCTTAATGAGAGGCAACGAAAGTAAGTAACTCAACCGTTTGCTAATGCCACGAACTGCAAATTTTCAACAACATTGAGTGACAATGACCCGTCTACGATTTTCGAGAACATCTGTCACATGTTTTTCATTCTCTCTTCGCAAGATCTTCGTGGGTTGATTATCGAGAAAATACCAGTGCTGACTTTCAGAATCCCATTCCATTTCATTCTTGGGACATCCAAGGTTAAAAGTATAGTTTATACAAGCACCCCATTTTTTTCGTCAGCTTTTACTGATTGTTTTCGGTATTCAGTTACAAATTGTAAACTCATTGGTGCAGAGAGTTGTTGTGTTTCTCACAAGTTGATACAGTGACTCTAACTACTGAGATCAGTACCAGAATTCTCGGTGCCGCTTACCTGCTTGTGTGAAAGGCGTTGCTGAGTATTGCGTTATGTCACGTTGGGTTGTTTGGGCCTTAGAATCAAGGGCGTACACACATGAACTTTGAACTCAGTATAGCGGAAGTTTTTGTTGAAGATCACCTGATCACCAATAATTCGGGGACTAAGATTAGTATTCGGTGTTCTTTCCTATATTAAGTACAATCCTTAAAAAAACTTTAACTTGTGAGTTGATACTTGAAACCAACACCGTGCCTTTTATCGGCTGACGCATGATGCGTTCATTATATCCTCTCTCCCTTACCCATATCTTTTAGGCATTTAGATGCTATCCCCCGTCTTAGGATTCTTTAATTGTGGGCGTTTAACCCTCTCAGCAATTTTCTTACTTTATGCAATATAGGCTAGACTCTGCTCTCCTGGACATACTAAAGAAGGATTCAGATGGCAGGCTTGGCCGATGGAGAGAGCAATCGATAGCTCTTGGTTTGCTTGTTACGGAAGCTAAAAGGAAAGTTGATGATGATGTTGACGATACAGATTTTAAAGATATTCAAGAAAGTGCAGTGCAACTCCAGGTGGGTAAAATACTTTTTAATAAGAGCACTGACATTTATCAATTATTTTTAATCCTATCTGCCAAAAAAGTCTTCACTTGAAGCAACTTGCCAGTCTTTCACTCAAGAAAGGTACACATGTGCAAAACTAAAACTGCATTGAAAAAGGTTCGATCACATGCGCGCCATTTTGAGGGGGTTAGAATGTGCATTAAACATCTCTGCCAATTAAAGGCACATCTATTCGAAGAGGGGCGTTTTCGCGGGGAGGTGCTAACTCGAGGATTTATATTACTTTCAAAGCAGACTATTGCCTCCATAGATTAGAGGTGTCGCGAAGATTAGAGATTGTAGATCGCGACGATTCACGTCAGAGATGAGATCCAGCGCTAATCGTCATTTTTTTAGAATAGAATGAAGTTTCCGCAGTCATTGTAACGGTCAAGCAAAGACAGTGACCATATTAAAGGAAAGTTATCTTTCATCGCTCAGTTCGAAAAAATCTCTACAGAGATGAAAATTTGGTCTTCATCTTTTAAATAGGAAGTCGAAAATTCGCTCAACGAGGACCTCAATAGGGAGCTGCTTGAAGTAACGAATGATGGTCATCATGTCATCGAAAAGGAGGAGACACAGCCCGACGACAAACATGAGATAGGAAAGAAAATAGACGAACTTAACAGACAAGTTTCTGAGCTGGAAAAAGGAACAAGAGAGAAAAGGGACAAGTAAGGAAACTATGGCCCGGTTATTTAAACAAAGTTTGGCCGTTGTTTAACAAAACCACGTCCTAAACTATCTTCAATTTAGCTGAACCTTTTATGTGAACATTAATTTTTGTGAACAGTGTTAATAGAGCCGAAAACCAACTGCGGGAGGACATTTATTTAAGTTAAATCAAGCCTCTTCTAGGGAATGCCTAAGGCCCATTGTTTGTGTAAAACCGGGGTTTGGGTTAGACCTCGTTTAAATAACCGGCCCTATGAGTCCTGGAACTCCCAAAATCTTGTTTAAAATGCCTCCCTTTGGCTCCTACATAATGCTTCTGCAAGTATTTAAGATAGAACCCTACCACTAAGTTTTTTGTATTCTAATCACCCGTCTGTGGGATATCTGTTACACTAAGTAGAGGTTACAGCACTCGATTACATCTGGGATTTAAAGCTCACTTACAACAGATAAAAGTTTCATTCTCAGTCTTATCCAAAAAGACTGAGAATGAGTGCCTTTAGAATGCGTTATTGGTATTTTTGGATCTAGTGCGTTGGTAGTTTTGAAACTGCATCGGAGAAATTTTATTTCTGAGGCACAATTTTCTTTCGTGTTTCAGTCGTTATTTGATAATGAAGACAGAGTTTGTGTATCCATTTATTCGTTAATCGAATGTGATTTTATCAAATGTATTGAACAGGATAAAAGAAGCCTCTTTGAAGTACTTTGGCCGCTCATTGGCCGATTGTGAAGAAGCCGTCGAGAGACTTGAAGAGGAGTCCGTGAACAATTTTACTGATATTGGCTCTGATATCGAGGAGGTCGGAAAACAGTTGGAAGAGTTGCAGGTGAGACTTCATGAACGTGAAAGCCATTCAAAGTTTAAAGAGTGCATCACCTGCCATTTCGCAAACATGTTTTCTGTCCTGAAGAACTGTCTGGCTCAAATGTTCGTTTCTTCTTTTGGCTCTCTTGCTCATTTGTTCGCTCATTCGTTCAACAGTTCGTTTTATACTTTGTTTGCTCAATTGTGTTCGACCATTCACTTGTTCGCTCGTTCGCTCTTTCCCTCGTCCGTTCCTTCAGTTGAGCGCTCGTGTGCTCGTTCGCTCGTTCGCTCGATCGTTCTTTTCAGGGTTCTAAATAGTCATTTTGAAATGCTTACCAGTGTGTTATTCTTCATCTTAAAAGGAATTTGAAAACGACCTAGATAAAGAAGAAGCAAAATTTAATGACATCAAAGACCAGTTTGCGAACTGTAAGGAAACAGATTTACTCAGAGATGAAGACCGAGTGAGAATCCAGAGAAGAATAGGAGCACTTGATGAGAAGTGGGCAGAACTGAACAAATACCATGATGCCAATCATGAAAAGTAAGCCGATTTTCTGCGTTTGAGATTTTGGCACATAGTATGAAACAAAAGTCCACTGAGCGACATATGGACCCATCGGCTGACTATGATTGACTGCCTGACTAAAAGACCGACTGATCGGCTAACTAACTAAGTGACGGGAAACGCCGGGAGTATGCCGTAATTTGAAGTAAATACTTGCGCAGTTGATAACATTTATTCACCCGGTTTTGTAGGTTAAACCAAGCGCTGATAGTTCGTCATGAAGAATTAATGGAAGAGGTCTATGATTGGCTGAGTGATGCTGAGAAACAAGCAGATTCTATAGTTGTGAATGAGGATGACATTGGTTCAGTCATGGAAGAGTATGGCAGGCACAGGGTATGACTCTCTACGTATTTGAGTGTCTTGTTTACCTCGCAACATTCGGTATCATTTTCTTTTTATCGTGATAGGTTATCGTCCATTCTCGTCCGGTTGGAAGGTTGATATTTTAGATTAAAATTTTCGCGATTTGTCGATCTGTCCGTTGATTGCTTTTTTATTACCTATTTGGTTATTTTTTTGAACAGGAGTTGAAGGAAGAAATTTCTTCATTTGAGCCGACGTTCAAGAACGCAATAGGAATCAGCGATAGGCTGCTGACCGAAAGGATCGTAGATCCTGAAAGAGCTGAAAGCTACGAAACAGAGATAAATACTCTGGAAAACAGATGGAAAAATCTGCAACTTAAAACCATGGACAATGGAGCTAAGTAAGCACAGTTGGAAACACACTCTAAAGTTTTTGTGGAAACTTCGTCGAAGAGGTCGTAAATTTTGTATAAAAAGATTAAAATTCCCGTTTTGTGACGCTTCCTTCGCAATTAGTAATCTGTGCTGGATGTTGCGGATGATATGCTTCTAACGTGTTACGGTGTCATTACCGTTACTTGGTGTACTTTAATTAACCATTCAACTATGCCACCAGGTCCTGAGGAAGCAAAGAGGGAGAAACATCTCGGAAGGTCGCTACTCTTTTGTGATAATTAGATAGGTCACTCGTTTAGTCAGAGTACTTAAGATAAAGTAACATCACAGCGTAAATTCTCGATAACAATTTGCTATGGTATCCTTTCTATCTTTGCAAGATTGTCTGGTGTGCTTGGAAGGTACGTAACGATACGATTGGATGAAGCGGAGGTGAAGTTGACACATGCAGAAGCAAGCATCAGCAGAGATGATGCTGACTACTTAGACATAGATGGTGCAAAGGAAGCACTGCAAGCATTCAGAGTGAGTAACATTCTAATTTGTTCAGAATTGGTTATCAACTATTTCATGGGTGGCTAAGAAGGAATTTTTAATTTCAAAGTCGATACGTTTCCAAACAGAAAGGTGCATGAAAGAAACAAACATATAAACTAGACGGTATTAACTTTTTTAAAGTTGATTTAATGTATAGCAGACGGAGAGAGAATTGATACACAGATCTTGGAGTAAAAAGAAAATTTTTGCAAAGATGATTATTCTCAGAGGAAGTATGCTACCAATACTATGAAAATTAAAAAAATGTGTGTCAAAATTCCTTGCTTATATTTGTTCGTTCGTTCGTTTGTTTTTTTATAGGTGAAAAGGACTGGCATTCATGATTCCCAAAAGAAGGTTGACAGAATACTGGACGAGTCCCGTGCCGTTGTCAGAGAAGACTTCTTCAAGGAACACGAACAGGAACATTTCCAGGGAAGAATTGATATGATTGACAAGAGAAACAAAGGACTCGAAGAGAAGGCAGACAAAGAGGAAAGAAGGTACGATATTAACCGAGTAGAGGTGGAAAGTGTTATATGCAATTGACCCAGTTCACATTACTGCAGACCGAAAGCTTTTTTTAGGGGGGATTCAATCGAAGCAGTGTTATTTAAGGAAATAATTTAAACACTTAGAAAAACAACAATTTGGCTCAAAATTCGTTGTCGTTCGTGGCTTGTTGCTTATTCCTGTTGTCGTTTTTCCTCAGGTTGCTTGACACATACATTTTGCTGCTTAAACAACACTTACAAAGAACTAACATTTGGCTCAAAATGGCGGAGTCCCGGATCAAGCAGGAGGGCGAGACTGGTCCAGGCTATGATGACGTAAAGAAACAGCTGGAAGATCATCAGGTAAATGTGTAAATCACATTAAATTCAGATTATATTCCGAGCCTATGATAACCATTCATTTCCTCTTTTTTATTATTATTTGAATAGTACATAGACATATTTATACTTCTTTTTAAACTTTTTTCAGGTCTTTCAAGAGGAGCTCAGAGATCACTCGATGATTTCAACGATTCTAGGCGTGGACGTCTCCGATCCTGACATCACGCAAGGCACCCAGCAACAAGTAAAGTCACTCAGCGACCGGTGGAGTAAAGTGTGGAACTGGTCGGAACAGAGAAAAGCTCAGTTGCTTAAGGTATGTGTCGCTGAAGAAAATTAAAAGACTTGGTCCGCGGGGTTAACGTTGTAGAGCGTTTTGCATGCATGGAATTGGACACCGTTAAAATCCAAGACTACACAAATAAAAATGGCCAATCACTGCAAAGAAAGGCATGTACTCCAAACCTAGGAGCCAATGAGAATATACTTACACGTGGAAACAATTAAGTTATGTTTTGTATTTGATATGTTTAAAAAATGTAACTCATTCAGGTTTGTTTGTTTGTTTGACCTTATTTTCTTCTGTTTTGTGGCTTTAAAGGATAGCTGCCTGGTGGTTTTCTCTGTTAAAGAAAAAATAATAATAAAAAAATAAATAAAGAAAGAAACCTCGTTTTGAAAGCGACGCGCAGGTGCAAAATCGTAAGTTAATGTTACTAGCTGTAAATTATGTCGACATGATTCATCAGTATATTGCGCATTTTAATTCCAACGGAAATAAAGAGGTTCTTTTTTCTCCTTTTCTAAGGTTCTAAGTAACTGGCAACGATTCCGTGACGAGCAGATGATATTATTGAATTGGCTGTCAAACAAAGAAAAAACCTTAAAGGAGATGGCAAGAACAGATCTTACTGATGAAGCTGAAGTCAAAGATCATTTAGAAAAGCTCAGAGTAAGTGTAAATCATGTGCTGACTTCTTTTGCTCTATGCCCTTCACCGAGATTTCGTCAAAACTGAGATCAACATTTAAAGTTTGCTTTGACTAACCCCTTAACAGCCTTGTTATAGTTACCGATTTTTTTTCTATTTGTCAGTTTTAAGTGCATTAAAACTTTTTGCGGCGTAAATGTATCTATCTTGACTTCATATTTACATATTCATTTATTTTATGTCTACTTCGAAAATCAGGTAATTGAAAAAGAGTTGGATGAACAAGGAATACGTTTGCAATCCTTACACAAAGCCGGAGAGGATTTGTTAAAGAACGTAGATGCGGTAGATCCGGCGGCAAAGGAAATTAAAACTCAGCTGAAAGACTTTGATGATTGCTGGAATGACATTGCAAAACAAGTTATAAACAGAATTCAACAGGTAAAATAAAAAGGAGAAATTTCTCGAGAAGCTCTCGATCAATTTTTCCCTGTCTGGTTTTCCTTCTGCGGTATGTAGACAACGGTCTGTCGGGTCGTAAGTCCATCGATATAGCTGTTCGCCAGGCCTTTGTCTATGAGCCAGTTTGCTTTGTTATCTGTACGTTGGTCCCAATGTCCGTCTGTACACTGAGTCTGACCAATGTCCCGTCCGTCTGTCGGTCGATTAAGCTAGTCATCGGTATATATTTATTGCTAGAGCTATCGGTCTAAAATGCTTTGTATCTGTTCTGTAGCTTGAAAATTCTCAAAGTAAACTTAAGGAGTTTCATTCGGAAATGGATGCCACAAATGAATGGATGGATGAAACTGAACGGCTGCTCAAGACCTACAAGATTGGAATGGATCCAGAGGAAGCTAGCAGGCTTCAAGAAAAGACAGAGGTTTGTTTCATTGATCAAAGATTCCCATAAAAGCCGTATCTACTCTCTTTCTAAAACTGCTATGTCCACGAATATTTTTAGCTCCTTATCATTAAGCTTTTATATGTATGGATGTTCTTCTTGCAGTTATAATATTTTAGCCAAGTGCTTGAAATAGCTTGAAATCGTTAGGAGTAAGTTGCGATCATGATGTCAAGCTTCGAATCAGGCCTCAGACGATGATAGCAGCAAAGTATTCCACTTATGTGATTCTTCTTTCTCTGCCGGAAATATTTTCATCAATAACCCTGCAAATGGTGATCTTTAATTACAGATCAAATGTGAAGAACGATCCAAATTCGCTTCTAAAGTTGATCGAATCAACAGACTCGGCAAAGATCTGGCTGGGGAAATCGATGAACCATCCCATGATGCTATTCAGGAAGAACTACAGCCATTTAATAACCGTTGGAGCGATGTCTCTGATCAGCTTGAACTCTACAGTGACAAGGGTTACCCACAGCCGGGGAACGAGTGCTGCTTCTTGCGGATCATGAGGAAAAAATTTGGAGTGATACACTGATTTGTTACCTGTTACCAGTTCTCTCTGAAAACAGGATGAAATATATATTTACCATCCGTTGTTGGTATCTACTTTAGAACTGGAAGTGTCCTCGAATCTCAAAGTAACACTGGATGAAGAAACAAGTCCTTTGAAAAGAAGAGAATTGCAACAAATATTTTGAATATTTTTTCAAGTGATGCACAACTGCCTTTTAAAATTACTCCAGTAGTTAGATGAATTTAAATTTAATTTTTTTTATAATTTTTTATGCTATTTCTGTGTGTAGTATTACTATTCGTTTATAATAATGATTTTTGAAATAACGCTTTCGAAACATTCTCCAAAGAAGTGCACTACCGCAAAGTCAAATTATTAATTGAATTCCGATGCGACTATCGCAAAGCCGTAACATTAAAAGGGGCAAAAATTTCATGGCCTTATTGGCATTTAATTCGGATGAGAGTGCCATAAAGATTTACTAGCTTTTACCCATCCAACGTCTATCAACTTAATAAGCTATCTTTAAACACGTGCAGATAATTCTGTGCTTTCCTTGACCGATATCATTTAACTATGCTTTTATTAAGCATTGTCAGTGCTCATTAGTCATGATATATCTCGGTACTTAGCTTTTATATCGTTTTCATAATTATGCTTTTTATTTGCTTATGCATCTTTTTTGTTTACCCCATGTACGCAAGCACTCTTTGAGGCGACTTTAAGGTCTCTACATCATATTTGATACTTGATGCTTAAATTGAATGCTTGAAGACTTGAATAAAATAAATGTTAATTGAGTTGTTCTGAGAATGCTTCTTTCATTACAAATGTATTGCTGTGGAGTAACTCGACGAAATTTTTTCCTGCTTGGTGAGAACAAATATAAAGTTCAGAGACCAAAGAACTTTTCTAAGAAAAGCGGAAGTCTGGTGACTGAGTTATAAATTCTCTAATTTGCATTTCCCAAATTCCTTATTAATAAAGAATTACCTAGCCTCTAAAACAGTTTTTTGGGGACTGAATTGTGAATTTTTTGCGGTAAACGGCTTCCTTAACCGACTTAAGTCGGTGCATGAAGATCTTTGGGACGTTTCCGTGTTTAATCCTGGATAACATCAAGGAAATACTGCCTAGCACACTTTCCTATACCAAGGAGAAAATTTTGACGACGCTGTGATTCGGTTACCAAATAAGCATTCCGTTTTCTCAGGAGTTGGTGGCATTAAAAGAAAGCTCCAGATTTTGCGGGTAAGGAGAGGCCCATATTTCATCGAAGTTCAATAAATTTTCAATTGTTACTATGCAAAATATCTTTGGTCATTTAACGCTTCACATGACCGATCATGTGATGTGGTCTTATCAGGTTTGAATTACGATCGTAAACAAAAGAAGACCCTAACTTTCGCTTTGTCATCAAATTTGAGTTGTGTTTTTATACGCAGCTGTCATCAATGCGTGCTGACGGAAAAGGGGTTTGACCTTAGTGAACCAAAACTCGTCCAAAAATTTTCATTCATTGGCCCATTGCAGACGTTGAATTCTAGGAAAAAGTCTAATTTTAGTTTTCTACGCAGCCATATAAAGTACTTGCGACTTGCGGACTGTCCAATGTTATCACGGTCGCGATAGAGGTAAGATCCCAGGAGCATCTAAAAATTTAAACAGTCGAATGATACAACAGGGGAAGCTAAAGCCATTGTTGACAATGAATGCCCTCCTTGTGTTGGGTGAGTTTTTCACTTTGGTATAATGTCCAGATTTATACTCAGTACTGGTTTTTCACATCTCTGTGATATCTCGTCTAATTGTCTCGTCCTCGTCATCCCGATATCGATCAAATGCCTCCATACCCTTAAGTAAAGGCTGTTAAACTAGGCTGCTGCACTGTTGCCAGGCTTGCCACTGAAAACATCGCTGAGTTTTTGGAGAGCTCATTCCAATCTTAGATTATTATTATTAGATGATTTCCGAGAAAAAAAAAAGCGATGACCGACGAAAATATAGCTAATTCTAAGAAGCGAGTCTCTACTCTTGCAATTGCGAAGTTCATATATTTCACCTTCATATATTTCACCTAGCTACTTATGCTAACGTTGTTTGAAGCTTTTCAGAATTGAACTCGATCAAAATTATGCATCAATATTTCTCCCCCAGTGTAATATACTTTCTACTCCCTAGAGGATATTTTTCTACAGCCTAGAGTCCAACGCTGAATTAGAATTGAAAATGAAAAAAATATTTGTGTGAGTGGCGATCCCATCTTCGAGTTATACGAATATACGGTAATGTATCATTTTTAGAAGACTTACTTTCATGTTGCATCATTTTTCCGCTCTTAGGCCTCGCTTTGGTGACAGTTCAGGGATCACACCTCCCCGAATGGGGTTCCAGTACTTTTTACCACTGGAAACCAAATTTTAGGCGGAGAATCAACAAGAATTTACCATGCAGCTCTCTGTGGCGGTTGCAGCTTTGACGGGTTGACGGCTCAAATTCAAGTAAACCTGGTTAACAATCCATGGGATTGCGAATTGGGAGACTATATGATTATTTCTGTCGAAGATGGGAATGGAAGTGTCATTGCAACTAATGTCGATGGTCGGCAGATGCCCGTGCCAGACTTTAACTTCACCTATTCTGCTAAGTAAGAGTTTCCTGTTAGATAAACGTCATACCTTAAAACCTGTCTTAACAGTTCATTTCGTTTCTTCATTTTCAAAAAATGCTTCGTTCATAGTTTCATATGATTCCTTTTGGCGCATTGTGTGGCTTGTGTGGGCTAATGATGTTGTTGGTAATTAAGAACTTATGATTATACTTCATGGAAGTACAGTAAAAGGTATTTAAAGTCATATACCTTTGGATATCAATGTCAAGCTTTATTAAAAAAAAAAAGATTGAAATAGGTATATCATGATATATGGCCTAACTTACTGAATAATCCTGGGTTTTTCGAAAAGTAGTAGGATCCTTTACAAAATAACGATTGGCAATGGGGCCAAATGAACAAGTTCTTTGCTTATTAAGGTTACAATGAAACAAAACAGTCATAACAATAAGAATAAGCAATGTTATATATATATATATATATATATATATATGTATCCATGTGTGTATTATATGTATATATATATATATTTAAATAACATCAGCTTTATTTCACCTTCATGATGTGTATAAGACCCTATTATGCCATGTTTTCACCGTCGTTACCAAATAGACTAAGGAATGGATCAACTCCACTTGCATTCCCTGTTGTTATGATGACTTTATAATCATTGTTCTTTTAGGTATAGAGATTTGTTTCTTCACATGAAAACCGGACCGGCCCCACAGTTTTTATTTACATTAAGCCTACTATTTGATTTCAAAACCCGAGTGCATGTGCCAGCTCATTGCGTTCCCAGATGGCAAATGACAGCTTCGGAGCACGCTGTGTCACAGAAGTACAAGCAAGGAAATGATACAGGTTTGTTATGCTATTTCCCTAAATGTGTTATTCTTTCTGCTACCTTACTGTCGATTTTGATGTAATAGCAATCATGTTTGTTTTATCGAGCATTTCTACCCTCTTTTTGCTTGTTTGTTTGTTTGTTAGTTTGTTTATTTTTGTTCTTATTGGTTGCTGCGCTCATCTCTCGAACTTGCCTGAGTGACCTGGAGTTTTCCACGCGCTGTTGACTTTTCACTCAGAAAAAAAGACCTTTACCTCCGATTTCAAAGTGCAGATGATCATTTTTTTTAACAATAAAACCAAAAGAAATAATTGAAATTAATTAAGTTTTAACTGTGATGTAACAGTATATAATTAGATAACTCATTAGACGCTCACATACGCTCTTTCTTCCCCATCAGCTGAACTTTACCAAGTTTTCAAAACTTTAACGACCCAAGAAGTTCCCACTGAAGAAACCAAGTTGTTCCAGCTTGGATACTGCTTCGCAAAACAAGGTGACTACAAAGTTATCATCACTGTCATCAAAGAAAACCTATGGCCTGGGCTTGCCACCTATGGCTGCACAATGTCGTACATAAAGCAACATGGGGAGTGTGGCGGGCTAACTCCATACAGAGATATGTCCGGTTTACCCGTCAATGTTGTGCAGATAGATATAAAGGAATCAGCTGATTATGGGCCTGTACAAGTCCTTGTGTTGGGGGAAGGGCGATACGGCCAAAGCAACGGCTTTATAATTGTTGCTCGTTTACTTCACTTACATTGATCTACGGAGAAAAAAGCACAAGAAGCGCTTTGCATAATTGCTACAATAGCCCCATTTGTTTTCCAAAATACGTAAGAAGTAAACTTGTATTTGATTGTTTTTATTGCTGCTTGTAATCGAAGTTATTTTGAATTTCATCTTTAGTGAAGTATCAATAAGTACAGATTGCAGATTGTTTCGAGAAGAACATTGCTCGCGTGACATTTGCGTTACGTTTAAAAGTTTATTTAGTTTAATATTTCACTTTTTCTTTTCACTTATTGATCACCTTGATTGACACTGAAATATGAGTAAGTTGATGGTTTTTAGTTAGTTTTTACACGTGTCGTGTCGGAGGCATGAATCAGGATAGCATTCCCGTTTTTGATGATTACACAGTTTAGTTTAACTCTGGAATCCCGTCACGAAGTAAGTCAGTTGTTTTCAGTCGTTTTTGGTTTCCTTAGGCTTTGTTACATTCAATTATTCGCGTTGATTTCTGTTAGTGTAATTTCTGTAAGACCGCATGTAATTAGCGGTCAAATCTGTTCGTGTTTTTAAGATTATATGATGTGCTTAGGTCTCTTAATTTTGGTTAGGTTCTGTTGTTTAGAAATCTTATTTATTTTATTGTTCCAGATCGAATAAAATTCTTGTAAAATTTATACGATTCGGGATTCTTCAGAGCCAAGTAATTTGGTTTTCATCCGACGGACCACAGATAAAAGCGCTCCTTACCCCACTACTTTTGAATTCAATAAAGGAATTTTCATATTTGTTTCTTGTATTAAAACTTTAGTACTTCGAAAGGAGCATGTGCAGCTGTTAATGAAAGTACAAGTATTTACCCAATTTTGCTTGAATAAATTGAAAATTTTATGAGAAATGCGAAAGTCTGGTAACTAGACCACCCACATCCACATTCATTTGAGATAAAAATACCTTACCTTTAAAGCCAATATTAGGGCACTACTTTTCGAAATTTTTCATGGATAAATGAACTCCCTTAAAGGTTTTAAGTGTTGGAAGTAAGTACGCTAAAAGTACGCTAAATTTTGAAAGAGATAACGTTGAACACATTATGCTTAGTCAAGGAAAAATAACCTCAATTACATCATGGATTCGGTTGCCAATGACAATAGAATTATGTTTTCTTAGAAAAAATCACCGTGACATAGCATATTTTAGATCGATGGTTCGTGCTGGAACGAGGAAAATAAGTTTACTAACTGATCTGGTGAAGTATTAAAGAACAGATAAAAAGGATTCCACGATTCCTCGTTTTTTCATTAGCTGCCACGCCACCATATTATTGAATCCTGAAACGTGTATCGTGTATTCTTTTATAACGGAAACACATATTCAACTTTCAGCTCTTTCGAACAGCTCATTTTGTGATCAGTTTGAGATAATGAAAACAGGGCAAAACACCAAATTCCCCGAGAACAACAAAAACAAAAGTATCGAAATTAAGAAATGATGAATTGCAGCAACAGATTATAATATCTTGATTCCAAGCAAATGGAAATAAGCCAAAATACCAAATCTGTGTAGTAGGACGAAACAAAAAAGTCGAAATGAAGAAATGATTAATTGCAAGAAAATGGAAAAAAAGGCAAGATACCAAATTTGTGGACAGTAGAAAAACATAGAAATCGAAATACCTTAATATATAGAAAAAAGATGTTTTTTTCGTCTCGTCACGAAACCGACCTTTCTAAACTGAAAGGTCTCCAAAGAACCGATGGTCTGATGTTCGATTCTTCATGGGGACTCGGAATTTTTTCTATGTCCCACGCTCGTGACAAGACGAAAAAACATTCATCTCTATTTCTTTACCGAGCTCAAAACTTACCATCTCTCTCAGTTATTCTATTTACCTCAATCTTTATTTTTACCTTTTTGAAACAGAAAGGTAAACTAGACGGTGCAAACTGGATCATGAACGCATTTCCTCCTTGATTCAGTTTTGTTTAGTTAGCAAACATTAAATGCTTACTGCGGAGAATGACTCACACTGTTTGAAAAATCACGTGACAGATCGCTTGCCAGGTCAGACGATTCGTCACAATCCATCACGTTGTCTACTATTTTGTTTGTAATTCATGATTAATTTGTTTCAAAATTCTCCACTGAATGTTTACCAGTTATTTATCTTTATCGTTTTGTAACGTAGGTATCCCGGCGATAAAGTGCGATGTTGTGTTAATTTTTTGCAACGTCAGCACGTGCAAACGGAAACCAGACTCATTCCTGAAGAAGGGGTTTTACCCTTGGCAAGGCAAGGTCTGTTCAGATTCTTTATCAATGATTGGTCCCTTGCACACTCCTAATAAGGTCTATAAATAACTTTCTCTGAAATGCTTTTCTCACGAGCCAACGCCCGGTAATGTCGCTATTATAAAAAGCTGGGATTCGAAGTTTTATCCCAGACCATCTTAGTCGCTTCATACAAACTCCATCAGTTGCTGTTGAGAAGACGATCCTTAAGCAAGAGGATGTATGCCCTTATTTTATTCAGTGAGTTTTATTACCTACTCAGTTTTATACTTAGTATTTGTTTGGCGCATTTTCGTGTAAGTGTCGAACGGAGATTTTATGCTTCCGTCTGCAATTATGCGGAAAGATCAAGCACATCCCCCACAACCTTGAGAAATAGCGGTTTGACTATCTTTGAACATGCTTCAACTTTCTTTCGGTCTACCAGTTCTCCCCAAACGATATGTCCTTGAATAGTTTCCTCGGAAAAGCCTCGTCTTCCTGAAGTCCAGCAATCGAAAATTTGAGCTCCGAAATTAGAGGTTAACTCTGTAATCATCTAAAGGTTTTCATTTACACATTTATGAAATTCATATTTTCATGCTTCCACGAAATGGAGTTTTCTAGATCTCACATTTAATTCATTCAGCGAATCTTTTTCGATTTAGGAAATAGACGCAGAAGTTTGTAATGTTTTGATTAAATTTGGCGTTCTAAAAAATTTAAAACGATTAAAAGGAAAGACCTACCGCAGAAATTATTACGAAGACTCTACACTTAGTGAAGGATTTGTTTGAGTGATATACATTAACTTCTGGGTCTAATTGCGTCCATGGTCACAGGCGTTGTGTTGGTGACAGCTCAAATTTCAGCCCTCACGCCTATCCCAGTGCGTGTGCACTTTATCACCGAGCAGAACCAAAAATTAGATGGGGACACGACGAAAGACTACCTCGCGGCTCTGTGTGGAGGCTGTGCCTTTCAAGGTTTAAAAGCTCTCTTCGGTGTGAGCCTGGTCAACAGGGACTGGAGTTACGACACGGGATACTACATGACAATAACCGTGAAAGATACTGATGGAAATTTCATCGCTAACAATTCTGATGCAAGCGGCATACCAGTACCGGATTTCAATTTCACCTATGTCGCCAAGTAAGAGTTGTGCCATGAGTTGAATTAAAGCTTACCAGTCAGCATAGTCACGTGTTATCTCATCCACGGATCAAAATGTGATTTACTTCACAGGCACTATTTATGATCAGATTCCTTTGCAGGAAACAAATAACTTTTTAAATTTTACCTCGCTCTTCAGTAGTGGCTTCGAAGCTCAGTTGGAGGTAGTTCCGATGTTTTATCTGAAATGCAGCCAGGAATATTTTGATCGGACTTCATAATAGCTCAGATCTCTTTTAATCTGTAAACACATTTCGATCGCTAGTCAAACTGATCTACTCCATACATATTATTTGAAAATTAGTAACGTTAAGATAAACCTTGTTTCACTTCAGTTGTGAGACTCCGCCATGACTTCATCTTCTATAAATAGCTCTTCCAACCTGAACTGAATTGAAGTGTCTTACTTATGCGGATAGTTGAACAATTCGTTTTTTTTTTTCCATATAGGTACAAAAATCTGTTCTTCCAAGTTGTAGCAGGACCAGCGGCTACATTTGTATTCACGTTATCCCTGACGTTCGATTACACGGACCGTGTTTATCCGCAAAGCGAATGTACCCATCGATGGCAAATGACAACCTCGGAAAACACTGTGTGGCGGAAATACCGAGGAGGAAATAACACAGGTAAATTATATATGACTGTTCAATTCATTGTTTTCTTTAATCTACTGATATTCCCGTAAATTAATTCCGTAGTGGGGGCCTTAATTAAGCAGTCAGGAAGGCAACGCCGGGAGAAACGTCGATTAAAAATGAATTTACATTTTCATTTAGAATGTCACGCATAGCTGGATGTGTCTACCTTCTCTTACGAGATTATACTTCTTTTGTCACAGCTTTACTCCAGCCGGTTTTTAAAACAGCAATCACTCAGTCTATTGAAACTGAGGATTTTAAGTTGTACCGCCTTGACTATTGCTTCGGAAACGAACTTTCTTATAAAATCACCGTCAGCGTCATCACAGAGGATCAAAAGTCTGGATTTGTCACATATGTTTGCAAGAAGACGTACATGATAAAACACGGAAGATGTGATGTACGAACCCCATATCGTGACATATCCGGGGGCCCCGTGAACGTAGTGGTGATGGATGTGGAGAAACCAGCTGACTTTGGACCTGTTCATGTCCTTCTTAGTGGGGATGGGCGTCATGGCCAAAGTAACCGATTTACCTTGGCAGCCTCGGTCCCGTATACGAGCACTGATCGGCACGTAAGGCATGGAGGAGCAACAGTGACTAATTAGTGAAGCCAGCACCCCTCCCTCTTATTATTATTCTTCTAAGATTGATGCGGAAATGAATCCGTTAGCGTTATATAGTAAATCAAAAGCATGAGAAGACAATTATTGCACATTATTATTATTTTTGGTGTTTTTTTCTTTTTTTTTTTTTTTTGCTTAAAATGTGGCTTGGCTATTTGGTTTAGTGCCAAAAGTTTCAAGCAATTATTCGCTTCGTCAGGTCTTTGAATAAACTTATCATCAATTAACTCTGTATTTGTTTTTTTATGTGCGTTTGAAGTCTTTCAATATAATTTCTCCCTAAAGACCGGTTATAGACCAACATCCTGTTTACTCATAAAGGGTATATGTGAAATGTCTCGTTTGACTAAACGCCTTAATGCCTGAGTTATCAATGCTACCCACTTTAACTTAAATGAGATCATTCTAATATCGCCAGAATCATTAAAAGTTAGTGCTCGTTTAATTTTGTTATGTCCGGCATAACAATTCTTCCAGAGATCTCTCCGTGCTAGGAAAGCAAGAGAAGTGCCGCATCCGATGTAAGGTTATCAAGCCCAATACAATTTTCCGTATGCGAAAGACGATTTTCCGATGAGCCAAGATTAAAAATTATCTTTAAATTCGTAGACTTCTTTTCAAATATCATCCTGTTTTTCTGGGAAACATGGGAAAAAATAGTTGTTAAAAGTAACAGTTACGTGCTGGAATGAAGGTAAAAGGTCACAAGTGATTTCCGGGCAGACTAGTGACCGACCGACTTGTTTCTTCCCATAAATTTTTTTCTAAAAGTTTTCTTTACCTTAATTCGCAGGCCATGCAATCGCGAATTTTGAAGGTCTAAGTACTGTTCCTCTCAAAAAACCCGAGTTTCGTGTATGCGTGACGTATGCTTATGACAACTATTGACATCTTCCGCTACTTGCGTGACACTGAACAGAACTCACTTCAATTGTTTACGTCAGAAAATAAGGCTTTCTTCTGCCTTCAAATTTAGAAAATACAGATAACCGACTTTATTCTGGAGGGAGGTGGAGGGGTGAAGTAACAAGCTTAATTCGCAATGAGGTTCGTCTATACCAGTCATTCCCGATAAGAAGCTAAATTAGAGCCACGTAGAAATTTCAGCGCTTATATGCAAATTTCCACGTTCATGTGATAGTCGCGTGATTCCGTCATGCGATCTTTAAGGTCAAAGAGGAGAACACGAAATCTTTAAAAAATTAATCAGCCATTTATACTTGGAATATGTTTATTCTAAGCCTAGAGGAAATGTTCATCAGACTGAAATTTTTCATTTTTAGGTTTAGCATTTAGCTTTTGTGGAAAAAGTTTCCTTCCGGATTGACTGGAATACTCAATAATACTTGTCAGTGGATTGTTTTAAAGCGCCATTTTTTAATCCTATTTTTCCGATTCCGAGAATTGGGTTCTGCCCCTTTTTTTTCTGCATTTTTAAGTATTGTTCGCAGAGCCAATAAAAACGGTTCATTGGCAATTGTTGACATCGCCACACCTTGCAGCTGTCTAGGTCTTAACAAAGCTAAGAGTCAATCGTGCGTTTACTCAAACTGTCACTTCCGCACGACAATCAACTTCTCTGGCGTTGCTTTTGAGGTATCAAGTCCAAAATGTTTGCCTTGCTTCTTTTCGGTAAGTTTTATAACTCATCCATAGAAATCATCGCCGATTAATGACTGGAATTCTCATTTATATATTGTGTTCTTTTATCTGCACAAGCGCATTTTTATGAACTTTGTGGTGTATCCGCACTGCCAGGGCGCGATGGCTCGCATCAGGCTTCTGTTAATTGTTGTCTGCAAGAATTGAGACTGATTACACAAATGCATACCTTGAGTAAGTCGCAGATTTTTTTTATAGACGGTCTGAAATTTCTCGTATTGGTTATTTTAAACCCACCACGTTTCTCATAGCTCATCTCGCCAACCAGACATTTCTTAGTTTCTATTTCCAAGAACCCAAGCCGAAAGCGGAACTATACAGACTTCCTGTTAAGATGACACAAATTCCGAGAAAAAGGATGAAATTTGTAGATAGAAACAAGAGAGATGACACGTTTTGAGCTCGGTAAAGAAATAGAGAAAGATATTTTTTCCGTCTTCTCACGGGCGTGGAACAATCGCCTGATGAAGACTAGCAGTATTGTAGTCGAAACATCGCGTCATCATCGCCTGATGAAGACTAGCAGTATTGCAGTTGAAACGCCACGATTAACATCCAAAGTGACTCCATCGTGAGACAAACGAATAATTTACAGGTAGAGCATTGGAGCCCGAAATACGAAGGTCTGAGGTTCGACTCAGAACGTTTCCTTTGTCCCTTCTATACGTTATACCACAATGAACAATAAAAACTTCGTTTAAGTATCATATATCATAATATAACCACAGTTCGACTTTCTCCCAACTTGTCTTTTAATAAACTCAAGTCGTAATTGAAATTCGTGCCAATTTAATTGAAATTCGTGCCTATTTTAAAACCTCATGTAATGTCGATCACGATGAATTCGCGTGTTCGTCGACAACAGTTAGTGGTCCAGCAATCGAAAATTTGAGCTCCGAAATTAGAGGTTAACTCTGTAATCATCTAAAGGTTTTCATTTACACATTTATGAAATTCATATTTTCATGCTTCCACGAAATGGAGTTTTCTAGTTTTCACATTTAATTCATTCAGCGAATCTTTTTCGATTTAGGAAATAGACGCAGAAGTTTGTAATGTTTTGATTAAATTTGGCGTTCTAAAAAATTTAAAACGATTAAAAGGAAAGACCTACCGCAGAAATTATTACGAAGACTCTACACTTAGTGAAGGATTTGTTTGAGTGATATACATTAACTTCTGGGTCTAATTGCGTCCATGGTCACAGGCGTTGTGTTGGTGACAGCTCAAATTTCAGCCCTCACGCCTATCCCAGTGCGTGTGCACTTTATCACCGAGCAGAACCAAAAATTAGATGGGGACACGACGAAAGACTACCTCGCGGCTCTGTGTGGAGGCTGTGCCTTTCAAGGTTTAAAAGCTCTCTTCGGTGTGAGCCTGGTCAACAGGGACTGGAGTTACGACACGGGATACTACATGACAATAACCGTGAAAGATACTGATGGAAATTTCATCGCTAACAATTCTGATGCAAGCGGCATACCAGTACCGGATTTCAATTTCACCTATGTCGCCAAGTAAGAGTTGTGCCATGAGTTGAATTAAAGCTTACCAGTCAGCATAGTCACGTGTTATCTCATCCACGGATCAAAATGTGATTTACTTCACAGGCACTATTTATGATCAGATTCCTTTGCAGGAAACAAATAACTTTTTAAATTTTACCTCGCTCTTCAGTAGTGGCTTCGAAGCTCAGTTGGAGGTAGTTCCGATGTTTTATCTGAAATGCAGCCAGGAATATTTTGATCGGACTTCATAATAGCTCAGATCTCTTTTAATCTGTAAACACATTTCGATCGCTAGTCAAACTGATCTACTCCATACATATTATTTGAAAATAAGTAACGTTAAGATAAACCTTGTTTCACTTCAGTTGTGAGACTCCCCCCATGACTTCATCTTCTATAAATAGCTCTTCCAACCTGAACTGAATTGAAGTGTCTTACTTATGCGGATAGTTGAACAATTCGATTTTTTTTTTCCATATAGGTACAAAAATCTGTTCTTCCAAGTTGTAGCAGGACCAGCGGCTACATTTGTATTTACGTTATCCCTGACGTTCGATTACACGGACCGTGTTTATCCGCAAAGCGAATGTACCCATCGATGGCAAATGACAACCTCGGAAAACACTGTGTGGCGGAAATACCGAGGAGGAAATAACACAGGTAAATTATATATGACTGTTCAATTCATTGTTTTCTTTAATCTACTGATATTCCCGTAAATTAATTCCGTAATAGGGGCCTTAATTAAGCAGTCAGGAAGGCAACGCCGGGAGAAACGTCGATTAAAAATGAATTTACATTTTCATTTAGAATGTCACGCATAGCTGGATGTGTCTACCTTCTCTTACGAGATTATACTTCTTTTGTCACAGCTTTACTGCAGCCGGTTTTCAAAACAGCAATCACTCAGTCTATTGAAACTGAGGATTTTAAGTTGTACCGCCTTGACTATTGCTTCGGAGACGAACTTTCCTATAAAATCGCCGTCAGCGTCATCACAGAGGATCAAAAGTCTGGATTTGTCACATATGTTTGCAAGAAGACGTACATGATAAAACACGGATGTGATGTACGAACCCCATATCGTGACATATCCGGGGGCCCCGTGAACGTAGTGGTGATGGATGTGGAGAAACCAGCTGACTTTGGACCTGTTCATGTCCTTCTTAGCGGGGATGGGCGTCATGGCCAAAGTAACCGATTTACCTTGGCAGCCTCGCTCCCGTATACGAGCACTGATCGGCACGTAAGGCATGGAGGAGCAACAGTGACTAATTAGTAGTTCGTGTAGTGTGATCGTCCGGGTGTGTGTAGTTCTGAACATCACCGACAAACTAATCACAGAATCGACTGGGACTCTGCTAAATGCTTAACCTACAGTACAAACTATTTTCAACGACTGACTCTGGAAAGCTGGTTCACTAACTTAGAACAGACGCCTCTCAACAGATGTCAACAATTACCAGCACCTTACAAACGACTCATTAACGACGTGAACAAACCGACAAACAGACCGACAAACAACAGACGGATCGAAACCGACCAATGACTGTTAACAAACTCTACACGAGTCATCCAGCCAATCACATCACGGCTAAACAGACCAATCACGTTCAACAGACCAGACTTTATAACATCATCGACTGACAACTACTCCTCACTTGACTCTGAAGATGACTATCGCACAGATAGTCGAAACGTCAGTCACCAACAACAGTTCTTTTCAGAACTACACACACCCGGACGATCACACTACACGAACTACTGATACTCCTGGGTTCAAACCATTTACTTTAGTGACTAATTAGTGAAGCCAGCACCCCTCCCTCTTATTATTATTCTTCTAAGATTGATGCGGAAATGAATCCGTCAGCATTATATAATAAATCAAAAGCATGAGAAGACAACTATTGCACATTATTATTATTTTGTTTTCTTTTTGTTTTTTGTTTTTGTTTAAAATGTGGCTTGGCTATTTGGTTTAGTGCCAAAAGTTTCAAGCAATTATTCGCTTCGTCCGGTCTTTGAATAAACTTATCATCAATTAACTCTATATTTGTTTTGTTATGTGCGTTTGAAGTCTTTCAATATAATTTCTCCCTAAAGACCGGTTATAGACCAACATCCTGTTTACTCATAAAGGGTATCTGTGAAATGTCTCGTTTGACTAAACGCCTTAATGCCTGAGTTATCAATGCTACCCACTTTAACTTAAATGAGATCATTCTAATATCGCCAGAATCATTAAAAGTTAATGCTCGTTTAATTTTGTTATGTCCGGCATAACAATTCTTCCAGAGATCTCTCCGTGCTAGGAAAGCAAGAGGAGTGCCGCATCCGATGTAAGGTTATCAAGCCCAATACAATTTTCCGTATGCGAAAGACGATTTTCCGATGAGCCAAGATTAAAAATTATCTTTAAATTCGTAGACTTCTTTTCAAATATCATCCTGTTTTTCTGGGAAACATGGGAAAAAATAGTTGTTAAAAGTAACAGTTACGTGCTGGAATGAAGGTAAAAGGTCACAAGTGATTTCCGGGCAGACTAGTGACCGACCGACTTGTTTCTTCCCATAAATTTTTTTCCAAAAGTTTTCTTTACCTTAATTCGCAGGCCATGCAATCGCGAATTTTGAAGGTCTAAGTACTGTTCCTCTCAAAAAACCCGAGTTTCGTGTATGCGTGACGTATGCTTATGACAACTATTGACATCTTCCGCTACTTGCGTGACACTGAACAGAACTCACTTCAATTGTTTACGTCAGAAAATAAGGCTTTCTTCTGCCTTCAAATTTAGAAAATACAGATAACCGACTTTATTCTGGAGGGAGGTGGAGGGGTGAAGTAACAAGCTTAATTCGCAATGAGGTTCGTCTATACCAGTCATTCCTTATAAGAAGCTAAATTAGAGCCACGTAGAAATTTCAGCGCTTATATGCAAATTTCCACGTTCATGTGATAGTCGCGTGATTCAGTCATGCGATCTTTAAGGTCAAAGAGGAGAACACGAAATCTTTAAAAAATTAATCAGCCATTTATACTTGGAATATGTTTATTCTTAGCCTGGAGGAAATGTTCATCAGACTGAAATTTTCCATTTTTAGGTTTAGTATTTAGCTTTTGTGGAAAAAGTTTCCTTCCGGATTGACTGGAATACTCAATAATACTTGTCAGTGGATTGTTTTAAAGCGCCATTTTTTAATCCCATTTTTCCGATTCCGAGAATTGGGTTCTGCCCCTTTTTTTTCTGCATTTTTAAGTATTGTTCGCAGAGCCAATAAAAACGGTTCATTTGCATTTGTTGACATCACCACACCTTGCAGCTGTCTAGGTCTTAACAAAGCTAAGAGTCAACCGTGGGTTTACTCAAACTGTCATTTCCGCACGACAATCAACTTCTCTGGCGTTGCTTTTGAGGTATCAAGTCCAAAATGTTTGCCTTGCTTCTTTTCGGTAAGTTTTATAACTCATCCATAGAAATCATCGCTGATTAATGACTGGAATTCTCATTTATATATTGTGTTCTTTTATCTGCACACGCGCATTTTTATGAACTTTGTAGTGTATCCGCACTGCCAGGGCGCGATGGCTCGCATCAGGCTTCTGTTAATTGTTGTCTGCAAGAATTGAGACTGATTACACAAATGCATACCTTGAGTAAGTCGTAGATTTTTTTTATGGACGGTCTGAAATTTCTCGTATTGGTTATTTCAAACCCACCACGTTTCTCATAGCTCATCTCGCCAACCAGACATTTCTTAGTTTCTATTTCCAAGAACCCAAGCCGAAAGCGGAACTATACAGACTTCCTGTTATAATTACACGAATTCCGAGAAAAAGGATGAAATTTGTAGATAGAAACAAGAGAGATGACACGTTTTGAGCTCGGTAAAGAAATAGAGAAGGATGTTTTTTCCGTCTTCTCACGGGCGTGGAACAATCGCCTGATGAAGACTAGCAGTATTGTAGTCGAAACATCGCGTCATCATCGCCTGATGAAGACTTGCAGTATTGCAGTTGAAACGCCACAATTAACATCCAAAGTGACTCCATCGTGAGACAAACGAATAATTTACAGGTAGAGCATTGGAGCGCGGAATCCGAAGGTCTGAGGCTCGACTCAGAATGTTTCCTTTGTCCCTTCTATCCGTTATACCACAATGAACAATAAAAACTTCGTTTAAGTATCATATATCATAATATAACCACAGTTCGACTTTCTCCCAACTTGTCTTTTAATAAACTCAAGTCGTAATTGAAATTCGTGCCAATTTAATTGAAATTCGTGCCTATTTTAAAACCTCATGTAATGTCGATCACGATGAATTCGCGTGTTCGTCGACAACAGTTAGTGGTCCTGCAAAGTCTAATCACACATGCGTGAACGGTTGGATCTTCAGAAACTCGTTCACTCGGAAGATCAGACTTGTACGGCGTTCCATCGATTCACAAACAAATCACGCATTTCTTGGATGGGTTCGTTCAAATGGTGTTATTTGCATCGGTTCTAAGAATAACAGCAAATGATTGTTTTCACGGTTATAACTTTTTGGCAGTTGTCATGGAGACGTGGGAATAAAATGACGGGATATTACCAGGACAAATCACTCTAGGCTGACATCGCTGCTGGCTTTTATGCTTTCTTCTACAATAAATTTCTTTTAATTTACATCAATTTTAATTTCTTTGCGTGTATTTTAATTTGATTGTAGGTGGTACGTCGTATATCTACAGTTTGTATTTACATACATTAGTTCAACCTCTCTCCCTCGAGGTTCGTGTTCAGTGTCTGGTTCTCTATTCGGGAGGGTTCAGGTTTCCTCCCCAGATATATAAGGGGGTTTTTCCTGACGGGCAGCAGCAACGCATTTGTAACTTATACCAGCGATCATAGACCTGTCCTTCAGAGTTTGTTGTCAACATTGTCATTTTTTTTTGTTGTTGCTGCCTTTGCAGTATTTACGTGATTGTATGAATAAAAAGAGACTGATCCTTGCTTTATACTGGGCCTCTATCCAGTACAGCAGTCAGTGCTCCTATTTTACAATGAGTGATTCACTGTCCCGATTGTCTACCATTTCGAAAATAGGGAATAGTTAAAACATGAATTTGTAAACTGCAATTGGTGAGATTGACCATGAGCCTGTGCCAGAAATCCAATGCCTTCGTTCCAACCGTAGAGGATAAAATCACTGAAACTCGCTAATATAAAATGCTGAAGGCTAGCGGTAAATTTTCTCTCGGTACAAATTACCTGAATTCATGCTTAGGTTTATTCAAAATTTGGCAATTTTATTGCTCAATATCCAAGGGCCTAAAATATGCAGTGGCTGACAAGGAGGAAAAGGAAACGTCCATGCAATAATGGTGTTAAGTTTCACATATTTCAACACAGGCTCATGATGTCTAATCGAGTGGCTTATCAGATTGTTTACGTGATTCGTTTTATCTTGATCGCTCACACAGCCAGCTGTAAAAATCATGATCATAAATTAATGTAACTGATTATCAGATAATTTCATTCTTCTTTACTTTTTATCACTTCCTTCCAATTATTTCTCCATTATTCTTGTTTATTAACCATTATTCATTTTTCATGATTCGCAGGCGCTGTCTTTGTCTTTGCCCAAGCGTCACCTTTCAGGATGATTGAGCTTGAAGATAGTCTTCCGCTTGCCCCAATCCCCATTCCGGTGGAAGTACAGTTTATCACACAGAGAGATGAGGTATATACTGGCAAGAAGAATCTCTCCTATCATGCTGCTCTCTGTGGGGGATGCAGTTTTGACGGCTTGAACGCTCGCTTTGCAGTTAACTTGGTGAACAATCCCTGGGACAAAGATGAGGGAGATTACATCACTGTCTATGTCAGAGCTACGGATCCTACTGGCACGATCATTGCTTCGAATGAGGATGACATTCTTCCTGACTTCAACTTCACGTATTTCGCTAAGTAAGTACAATCCCACACTGACTAAAAATTATGTTATCCAATATTTGGGGGGTTATTATACTGCTACCTGCAACCAGGTAACTATGCGTGTGTGTGTGTGTGTGTGTGTGTGTTGAGATGATGGATGGACGGATGAATGATGGATGGATGAAGAGACAAATAAATGAATTGGCTGATTGATAGCTTAATTGGTTGGTTTATAAAGTGTTTTCCAATGTCAAACTTCATTTTTTGCCTTTGCTTTTGATAGCTCCATCAAGCTATGTGCGATGTGTTCCAATCCGAGAACCGACGTTCATGATCAATCAATTCAAGCAAATCATCTACCTTCTTCAACCTTTCCTTTTCCTTCTCTTGGTGGAAATCATTTGAAGTGTTCTTAAGTTTTTCTCTTCTTTTTTTTTTTCCTTCGTCAGGTACAAAGATTTGTTCTTTGACGTCATAACAGGCCCAGCTCCCTCCTTTTCGTTCACCCTTTCTCTGACATTTGATTACAAAGACAGAGTTTATCTCCCTCGACCCTGCGTTCCTCGTTGGCAAATGACTGCTGAGGAATACGCTGTAGCGAAGAATTACAGCAGTAAAGATGTAGATTCCGGTGAGTAATTTTGTATCATTATCTTTTCATGGAGAATTTCCTTTCCATATGGTGAATATTGTATTAAATAGTGCCTCCACTTAACGTGTTAAATCCTGTCGCTATTTTGGATGTTAGCGTGAGTCACGAGAATGGGTTGGGTATCAAAAGATTTACTGAGACAAATACCTTAGGTTCCAAAATACTAGCCTTGTTCAAAGCCTTGTTCGCGAGAGCCGTTTAACCTTAATGAGCGCACTAACCTGTCTTTTCGAAACGATTTTAAAAGAAAGAAAGGTTTTAAGCCATGTCTTATTTTAATCATTCCACAGCATACGACCTTATACCAATTTTCAAAAGCGCCTCGACTCAAAGCGTCCTTACAAGGAACAAGAAATTTTACAGGCTTGATTACTGCTTTGGTCCAAGTCATCACTACAACGTGACCATCACAGTCATTGCTAATGATCAGCAATCAGGCTTTGCCACATATGTCTGTAGCAAGACTTACGTTGCCAAAAAAGGAACCTGCGACGTCCTGACCCCGAATTCCGACATATCTGGCGGAGCAGTAAATGTTGTGCTCATGGGACTGGATGGACCGATGGATTATGGATCGATAACAGTCCGTGTGCGTGGTGATGGACGATATGGCCTGAGTAACAACTTTACTCTTGCTGGATCGGCTCCTTACACGATCTTCTAAACTGTCTTAAGACTTAAGACTTTTTTTTTTCTTTCCTTTCCTTTCTTGTTTTGTTTTCTTTGTTATTTGTCAGTTTGCTCTGTTTTCGCTTTAGTCTTTTTGTTCAAAGGTACTCGGTTAACACAATTTGAGTTGTTATTTCCGACATTTCCCTTGAATGATATCACGAAATTTAGCTTATAAGATCTCTGTAGAAAAACGCGAAAGAAGTAATCTTAAATCAAGCTTGGAAAAGATGATTAAAGAACGGTCCTCTGTCTTTCGATGTTTAGCGTTCCTATAACTAAGAAGATTTTAACCGATTTCTCTTTTTTCTCGCGTATATCCTTCACATCAGTCGTCATTTTTCGCAAGCTCAGGCGAATACAGGCAGCCGCTCCCTCCGTGCGAGAGGCGAGTCACGCGGGCCTCTCACGCGTGAATCGATTCCCGTGCTTCCTCTATGTGACTTCCACTCGTCCGCCAAACATTTTATGCGTTTTTTTTCTTTCGTTCCCTCGTGTTGTCATTGAACAGCGCAGAGCGTGAGGAAAGCTGTTTTCACTGGGTGTCGTAACTTTCCGTTGCTTACATGGTGTCTACAAGCGTTGCAAGTTCGGAGACTTCCCACTTTCAATTGGCTGTGGTATGTTTTCCATCCTTAGCTTGCGAATTACATGAAGCAAACAAAGGGAACCCTCCCCCCTACTTTTCCAAGACTTTCTTTTCTTTATTTCTCTTTTTGTCCCCTGTTAAGTGGCTTGGAAGCAGCAACTGAAAGAATATTAATATTGAAATACAAAACAAAACAAAACAAAAAAACAAAAAAAATGAAAGACAAAATCTTGTTAACACTCTTTTTGAAATCTCGCCTCATCACAGATCGTTATACAAATTTACACCACCTTCGTTTGCATTGTCATCTCTGCAGCTTGAGTTTGCACGTGCAAACCTTTCACTTATTTGCATTTCAGTTTCCCTCTCGAGTCCATCTATTTCTTTAGTCGAAAGGAGGAAAAAAATACGTCTAAAATCTCGTCCATCTATCAAGTCTAACGTCCAAACTCAGCGCTTAGCTGCATCGAAAAGCTGCCCGCGCTGAACATATACACATGAACTGATTGCTCTAAAATGGAACGCACGGTTTGAGTTAGAATTAGTTTGTCGGTTATTATTTCTCGCACTTTCCTTAAGTGGAAGTGCTTAGAGCTGTTTTCGACTTGCGATGCAAATATCAAATCGTTCCTCTGACGAAGCAAGCGGCAAACTCCTCAAGAAAGAAAAAAAAAAAATCTGCACTCAATCCTTGTAGCATATATTGTAACTCAAGATATGCTGTAAGTTAAGAGTCGCGTTTCTCCAATTCAGTACGCGGCTACACCTGTGTTAGAGAAAATAAAAATCAGTCGATCAATCAAAAAAATGAGACTGAGGAGCTTGTAACCAAGCCTAGCAAAAAGGGTTTAAGGGTACATTTAAGTACCTTAATTTGGCAATTATTAACCATAATGACATTAGTCTCATTTTTCAGTATGGTGCATTGTTTCCTTGACCCTCTCGCAGACGTGATTAACATGTAACTTCTCCCAACAATATCAATACATTATCCAGCAAACAGGTAATGAGAATACTCAAAGTTGTTTATTTAATCTTTTACAAAATACTCATAGCTAATTTACAAGAGAATGTTTAGCAGCTAAAGGGGAGAATTAACAATCAAATCTTAGGACTTTACTGGTTAAACCCCTCTCTCAAGTTTCTCTCCTTTGTTTAAAGAAAAAAAAAAACAAAATAAACAAACAAAAAAATTCAGCAAACAAACCAAATAAAAACAAACACACATACAACCACATTCAAAACCAAAAGAAAATAAAAAGGCAAAAGAAAAAAAACCAAAATAGATTAAGGTGCTTCAAAAGAGAAATTTCACAAGCAGATAACTTATCACAATATAGAAAAGATATCATGATTATTTTAATTATTCCAGAGAGTGACAAAAGCTAAGCAGCTTGGGGTTTGAAAGCAAGACCCCACTGGCAAAATGTACAACTAACTGAGGGTAATAACCTTGTAAACAATATTAGTATATACCACATACCCTGTAGGTGGAGTGCCTTTCACATGCACTGATTTGCTGGTTTGGAAGTGAATAACAAGTGCTATTCACCTCCCAGCAGGCAAAGGGCCATACATTGTGCATCAATGATTTAATATCCAACCATTTTTTAAAGAAATGTTCTTATTTGTAAACTAATTTTTTTGGTATTTGTATGGTACTGATATTCTAAAACAATTATATTCGCCTCAGTATTGGTGAAAGCAGTGGATATTTACCAAGCCACTTCCCAGCTCAGTAAATATCCACCACTATTCACCTCCACTTCCATATGTGACTGTAGTTATTGACATCAACATAGTGGTAAATTTGTCAATTTTTAGTATCCATGTACATTGCAATGAAGTAATTTTTTTGCATTCATCAACTTCATAGTAAAGTATATTTAAAGTTTCAATATTAGACTGAAAGTATGATAAAAACACAAACCTTGAATTTTAAATATATATCAATCTGTGCTAAGGTAAGAATACTAAAGGTTACTACAATCTGATAAATGTTTTTCTTTTCATGTTTTTTGGTTTGCTACTGATGCTAGAGTGACTAGCATCTAATTTCTCCATACAATACCAGTCCCAAATCACACATTAAAGTTAGTGAGAATAAAGGAAATGGTCACCAACCAAAGAAGCTCTGGATTACGAAACAAATTCTCCTCATCAGCATCTTAGGGAATGTATAGGGAACAGTATGGAGAATATGCATACTGATGCTAGGGTGGAAAGGGTTAATATCTGAATCCTATTTCTGTGAAACACTCCAGAATTTGAAATTGGTCACTAAAGTGGCTAGTTCAAGGTATGAGTATGTAAAAAAAAAAAAAAAAAAAAATATATATATATATATATATATAACCATTCTAATTTTTTGACAGTTTCGTATAAAAAACATTAACATGAAGAGAAATTATACTATTGTTCAATTTGGTCAATAGTTCAAATGTTTGATCTCCTTCCTTGAAAATCATTAAGAAAATCGTGCTATCACAAAACCAAACAAAAATGAAATTCAAACTGTGGATTCTATACTGCACCACAACATTAATATTAGCATTCAAGAAAACAAAGCAGAGTGCAGTGCAGCTCATCTGGTCCATTAAATTATTCAAGGCCTGTGTTTTTCTTGCCTATCAGAGAGAAACTGCACAATTGCATAGACACAATCATTTCCATGTTGTAGTAATCTTGAAAGTTTTCTCAAATGCTTGTTCTGTAATAGCTCTGTCAAGTCACTCTTTAAGATTTCATCAATTCTTTCCATGATAAATTGCAATCGGCTCATGTGTTGCTTTACATCTTTAGATGTGGACTTTGACAAAATGGCCATCTTTGCTGCACCTTCGAGTGTCAAGTGGGAGTAAAACTTGAATTCAGTTGCACTCCTTAGTACATTTTTGCAACCACAAATTTGCAGAATCTTTTCCACAATTTCACCAAATGCGAAGATAGGTGAGCTGTTCAGACTCTCATAGGATTTTACAATCTTGTCAACATTTCGCAGTCGCTTTCTTTGATGTGACATAGCTTTGCTTGATCGTGCCATCTTGTTTTTGAGATATATTGAAAAGTATTCTGAAAAATGAGTACTGCTTGAGCTGATAAGGTCTAACTCCACTTCCTTTGACTGCACTTTTTGCTTGCATTCTTCCTGATGTTTGCTCATGGGGGTTAGACACTCCCAGCAGAAAGCCGTCTGACACATGATACAGTACATAAAACTACAGCCAAGGTGTTTTTCTATTGGATAGTAGCAGTTTGGACAATTTCGCACCATAACTGAAGTTATGAGATCCTCTTTCTTCTGCTCAATTTCTGCATGAATGTGCTTGGTGAGTTCCTGGAATTTCTCTTCACCTGCACATGAAGCTGGCCAATGTGCATTTCTACCACACTGGAAACACCAGAGCCCTCCACAAGAACAAGCTACAGAGACTGGGCTGCTTCTATTGGCCATGGCACCAGACGTAGAGACCTTAAAAATTTTCACACACTTGCTGGAGGGACACCACCTCAATTCTGAACTGGATTCTATGACTTTGTTGATTTTCTGTGACAGGAACTTGTCATACCAGGTAGGCACTAAAGCTATAATAGTGGCCTTGTCAACGCAGACATTGCACTTATGTCCAGGACACTGCAGGTTTGTGTTCCCCAAGCTGATCTGCGTCTTCAGGTGGACTTCCCAGCATTGATTGCAGAAGGTATGTTGGCAGTGTTTTAGAGCAGTAAAGGGAGTCAAAAGTTCACTCTCTGTGGGAAAACAAAATTTGTTTAACTAAATATAAATTTTATATACTTACAAACAACATAATCATGAGGATTACAGTACATAATTTTTGCACTACATTGAAAATTTTTGTGTATTACTCATAAGAATAAAATGAAATTGTATTAATGGCAGTAACCACACCACTGTATTGTGAACAGCAGATAGTGATGGAGAAAAATGGTGCATACAAAACACAGTTTACGTTATGTAAAGCCAATTATTCTCCTTTGCTTTAGCTCTTAAAGTTCCAAGATCTGATTGTTAATTCTCCTCTCTAGCTGCTACACATTTGCATGGAAATAAGTTACGAGAACTTAGCAGTTTAGATCAAGATAACAACTTCTACCTGATAAATTTGTGTATTCTCGCAAACTGTTTTCTAGAAAAAGTTAATGGATATTGTGATGAGAAGCTACATGTTTATCACCACTGGTAGTAAGAGAGTTATAATATTTTTCACATCAGTTTTTAATTCTCTTTTATTTATATTTTCAATGTGATTATAAAGTATAAGGGAAGGGACGATAAAAACCTAAAAACTGTTTTGAAATTTGTTGAAATTTATTGAAATTTGAATCAAAACATACATTTGTATCAAACATTTCAGTACAAAATAAGAATGATATAAAATGTAAGCCTTTCCAACTTTTAAACCTCCTTAACCCTTAACACCCAAACATCAGTATCTGTATTCCTTATACTAATCTCTACACATTTCCTTTGGTACTGACAAAGAGAATTAATTTAATAATCAAAGTTTCTTAGGTTGGCCATCATTTTCTTTATTCCCATGATCTAAATGAATGATTCAGCAGTATTGCTGTAAGGAGAAATGGTCACTGGTCACTCTTTTGGTTTTAAGGGTTAAATCATTTTAATTTGCATATAGACCAGTTCATGACCAGGTAATTTCAGTTTTAAAGTTCACTTGAACCAGATTAGTTTATATCAGTGTATATGCAGTTTGTTTAAGAAATAAACATGTAATGTGTACATTAAAAATTAAGCCTGGATATAGGACTAGTTGGGAAAAAGGAACCAGGTAAGCATTATAACTTTTAAGCAAAAGCCTGTAGAGCTGCAAGGAACTTGTCATTTTCATATATTGACTTAAATTTTAATACTTGAAAAACCTTACCCAATTCCAAGTAGCATATACCACAAAAGTTGTCTAGTGGTTCTGCAGTTCCAGCATCATCTGTTCCATGGCCCATCAGAACACTCATGCTGAGCAGATCTCCTTTCTTGATTTTTGCTCTTAGTTCAGATTTTATTTCTCTTTGTGAGAATATCTCTGATTTCCATCCAAACATGGAACCAAGCACATTGGTAGAATTCCATGTTTTTGCGTGGTTGTGGGAGTCTTGCATAGAAGATGGCAAAGACTGGTAACAATATTGCAAGCAACGAGCTGCACAATTAACTACATCGCACACTCTCCAAAAGTCTTTCTTCTCACTTTCCAATTCCATGAAGAAGTTAGTGATTGAATTGCAAAGATCACCAGAGAGGTCCGGAGTATTTGTGGCATGCAAACTAACATCTACTGTAGCACAGTTCATTTCACAGTTCAGCTGGCTGGTCACTTCAAACAATACACAGCAGGATTCATTGGTAAAGCTACCACTAGGAGAAAGAAGAGGAATTAGGTCAATTGTGAACTTCCTAGGCAAGCTGCCTCCTTCCAAATACAAGTCTTTCCAGTCCATGATGAGCTTCCCAGGCTCCAAGTCACAAACCAATACTTGCAAAGGAGCTGCCAGCTTCTTCTCTGATGGAGGAATCATTAGAGGGACAGTGGTTGGATTCTGGGATGTGTTCATGCTTGGCTCAGGATCAATGAAAACAACACTCTTCTTCCCATACCTAAAACACTGAGTCACTGATTCATCTTCACCATGTCTTGGTTTTGCCTTCTGTTTTTTTTTCTTTAATGGGTGTCTAGAAAGTTCACTGATGTAAGAACCAATATCAAACCCATTACTACTCCCAGAGAATGTCTCTCTGGGGGTCTTCCAGCTACTAAACCACTCTGCATCCATTACACTAATTTTACTCTCAGAGGCTTTATGTGATGAGTATATCTGACAGCGTTCACCTTTACAAACTTCTTCATTCCTGAGCTCTCTGTCAGAACAAAGACCCCACCGGCAACCCTTGTTTTTTACGCCCTTGTTCTTGCATCGTGATTTGCGTGGATTTCTGAGAGAATACTGAAAAGACCAACGATAATTTGTCGGGGATCCTTCGCTGCATTCAGGGTATTCGTTGCTAGGATACCAGTAGGACAGCTCATAACCAATTTCAGGTTCCAACTCGGTTGAGTCACTCTTCTTCATTAAATCTTGCACACGAGTGTATTTGCGTTTTTGAGGAGTATACACTTCGTTTTCTCTGACTTTGTGGACAGAGATGCAATCTGCGTCGACCTTTTGTCGCATCCGTCGACGTATAATAGCAACACTGGGCCTAAACGAAGCATCAGTTGTGTCTTGTCCACTAGCTTCATCTGACTGTTGAGATAACAGCCATCGTTTTCGCTTTTTTAAGGAGTACACAACGCTAGACATATGTACTCCGCTTCCAGCACGCAGATGCCGAGTGGACGAGAGAGTGAAATCACCAAGGCCATCCTCTATATCGTTTTCCTCAAGGAACTGTTTGAGTTCATCGTCAGACATGTTCTCTGTTGCTCTTGTAAACTTGAGTAAAACTTCCGGTTCGTGGCCACGAAAACGAGAAAAAGGATGGCGAACAGTTCGTCCCGTTTTGACACCATATTTCCCTCTCTCTTTCCAAACCATGGCTTTTTATGTGTCACACAGTGGATCACGGAATAATTCCGAAAGATCGCATAGTGTTGTACAGCTCCAAAGCCGTTTATATAACCAACCTCGACCGCCATGTTGGATTTCTTATTGTGGTGCAATAAGCGTTTTGATTGGACACCAAGCTTTGATATTTTTAGCAGCAATTAAGACAATCAAAGTGAATCAATCAAACTGAGCTAAATTGAAAGCACTACGTAATGTGAAATGACGTCATGAAATCACTTTGCATCCGTCATTAGGAGAACAGGACACAACTTTGAAGCAGGTTTTCAGAAGAATAATGCCTTTTACTATCTTCTTTTTTTTTACTTTGCACGATATAAAGATACTAGCTGCAGCAAGTGCTTGGCCGGCAGAAAAAAATTTAGTGGGTTACAGGAGCCGCTCCTTTGGGTAACTGATCCCTTTCGAGGCGAAACTAAACACTATAGTTATATTCCACGATGATTCTTGACAGAGTTCAGTAATTCTCTTAAAAAAAAAAAAAAAATTGGCTTTGAAACCATTTTTAACTATCTAATAATCTTCTTATTTTTGGAAACCTGAAAACCTTTATTCATACGATCAAGCTGCTATATTTGCCTTCTTAAAACTTTTCTGAAATACTCGAATAATTGTGAATTCCGTTCTTCCCAACTAAAAGCATTTTTTAAAAACAGTTTTTGATCTACAATATACATACAAACTAACATTTGTCACAATTGCTGGTTTTCAGTGTCACGCCATTCAAAATAGATCAAAATAAAAAATAAAAACCGTTCAATCGATTTAGTCTAGAATCTGGAAATAGAAAGATGCTAGATATGTTAAGACTCTCGCCAAGATTCAGGTCACAGCAATTTTTCTTACGGAAGATATGAGGAGAAACGTTTTTCCCAAATTTATAGAGATTTGTATGGAGCCGCCATGCTGGTGCCCACCTAGATGGGCACCAACATGGCGGCCGGAAACCAGCAGAAACATCTGTCACTGAGTTTTGCTACAAAAGCGTGAATTTATCTCTCTAAGAACTCATAAACGTAACAATAATACTTTATTCTAATACAAGAACTGTTCAGATAGCTGAATTTCCCTAAATAAGTCACCTTTTAAACCAACATAACAGCTCTCTCGCTCGTCATGTAAAGGCCACGTCACGCAAAAGCTTAGAAATTCAAGAGTAGTCTATCACTAAACCAAGAACCCATTTGGAGTGAAAATTTGTCTGAATATTAGTTTTTAGCTGCTCTAATACATCATGAAAGTAAAATCTCAGGAGGATCAATAGTTCTGAAGTCTGAAATTTAGTGACGTCACGTGAAAACCAGCAATACTTGTGTTATTTACAATAATGACTTACGTGTAAGACAAAAGCAACTGAAAAAAAATTAAAAAACTACCTAAAATTACCTTTATTGCTAACCTTATTAAAAACACCAACTTTGCTTAATTCCAAACTGCAGTATGCATTCCTATTTTAGCAGGTCATCCAGCTCAAGGAGCAGCGAATTCCTTGTTTTTGTTGCTGTTTTTCCTTTTGTTTTGGAAATATTTTCTTTTTTTTTTCTCGACGATATTACTGTACAAGACTTAACATACGCACGTCACTTTTCACTACACTTAGACAATTCATAAAATTGCTATGAAATTACTAAAATATTTTTGTTTTGAAAATGTCTTATTCGTTTGTTTATGTTTGGTTTATTATCTATGGTCTGAATAGCACGGCCTTACGATCTTTACCTTGTGTCATAGAGGCTGTTTTGTGTCAATATGTGCTGGTAGATTAATGAATGTTTTTTTTGGTCAATTTAGCACAAATATTTCAACCCTCATACAAGGGTAACCGGAAAACGTTACAGGATAAAACCGAACGTATCTGGCCTTGACGTCAGTACTGAGTGAAAGCTTTACAATGCTGTCCCTGTCTAAATTTCCTTGGAAGACCTGAAAATAAAAATAATTTTTTTGGTCAGAATTTTTTCTTTGTCCCACGCTCGTGAAAAGACGAAAAAACGTCTTTCTCTAAAAAAGATGTTGTTCCTTTGATGTGAAATATACATGCATCCTTCATCACCTTTTTGATGATGAAACAAAAGATGTACATATTTAATACACATTATCATGTATACAGTCAGATCTGTCACTTCTCCTGGTGTTGATTGTCAAATATTAGGAACATGGACATATTTTAGGGGAATAGTGCCGAATTGAAACTCTGCTGCAAAAGCCCAAGAAAATAAGTGTCCAAAACCACCAACTAAGTGGATGAACCATTACTTTGTATTAACTTCAAACTCTTTCATAACTTCTAAAGACAAAAGTTGCAGTTTCATCCGCATTTTTTCAATATTTGTCTCCTTGTAAGTGTTCCAAGTTGTATCGTCTGTGGACAGGTGTAGTTTATAGCTAGTGGTGCATGCAGACTCGTTATACAAAAGCTTACAATCTCCGACGTTGTTCTCTGCTGCAGTAGCCAATGAAGATAAGTGTCCAAATTCACTATCTAAGTGTATGTCTGTTAACTAATAATTTGCATTGACTTCAAACTCCTAATTCCTGAAAACGTCAATTACGTACAGTTCTCTCCGTACCTTTTCAATATTCGTTTCCTTGTAAGTGTTCCAAGTTATACCGTCTGTAGATAATTGTAGTTTGTAGCTGGTGGCCCATGCAGAGCTCCCTTGTAGTCCTTGTGTAGCCACACCACAAAGAAAACGCACTTCACCCATGTCAACTTGAAGATAGTCTGTTCTGTCAGATAAAGTTTTAGGGCACCACCCTCCCTTACTTCTGCTGTCATTGAGTCGGCCGTAGGAAGGACGATAGTCACCATTATGAAAACTACTCGCTGTCATTCTAGCGTCTGGTATTCTGTTCCTGTCCGCCACACCAATAGGCTTGCACACTATTAAAGACAGGTGACACAATCATTCTTGTTTTTTTATTCCATCTTATGGCCTCGCATCCGCACTAAAATTTCCAATACAGTTATTAGAGAACTTAGAGGTAGAGATATAGCAGCAACTGATTGAGTATCGATAAATACACGACTTGTTGATATCGAGTTTAAGAAGTCCCCCTGGCTATATGCTTGGAATGGCTCAAAAACAGGGCTGATGTTGTTACCAGATGAGAGTACGTTCCAGAGATTAGGCGATTTTTATCTTTCCCATGAAAAGCTGTAAATTACATTCTAATATTGACAAGTTTTTGATATTCCAATATAGTATCCTAGACTATAGGGACTTATCTTCAGATTTCCTAATTTTGAAGGAAGCCACCATTTTCATTTTTACTTAGCAAACGAACCTCCTTGACCTCTTCTTTCGTCCCATCCCCCGGGGGTCTGCTTGTATGATTAGGAGGTAAACAGAATGACATTCCAGGCTCAAACAACGAATTTTATCGATAACTTCATCTTTTTCGCTTATTCGTGAAATGATTATTATTTTTATTTTTTATTCTTTTGTTTCTCCGTTATCTTTTTTTTTCGCCAGAGCAGCAGTCGCTTGTAACCCACGCGGTGTGGTTTCAGTTATATTTGAGTTAAAGATCAGTACTGTTCGACCAGTCCCTAACTCATTTTCAAAATTATTTGTTTTGCTTTGCTTCTGATTTTGTCCTCGTTTAGATTTTGTATTCGTCAATCAAGTGAGGAAAACTTAGTGAATCCAGCTGATTGATGTCTCCATTATTTTTTGCATGTAATTCTTTCTGATGTGCAATAGATAACCCTTCACTTGCCTCTGATTACGAATTCCACTCGAAATAAAATCTTACCTGAATATTCAATCACTGTCGTCTGTCGCATTCAGCTCTGTAGATTTATTTTACTTAATGAGGAGAAATATAGATCACTTCCAATGAAAAATTATCGAGTCAAACCACTCTTTACCTGTCCTAACAGTCAGTCGCATTAAAGAAGATGTTTTGAACAGTTGTGCTGATGTGGCTGTACAGATATATCTGCCCGAGTCTTCATCTTTAATATTCCATATCTGAAGTGTTCCATCCGCACTGACTTGTGATCTTCCAACTGGCAGCTCACTGTTCTCTCTCACCCACATGATTTTTGGTCTGGGGTCACCAGCAGCTTGACATGAGACTGAAATATTTTGTTTTTGTCTAACATTGAGCTGAGCAGGAGGATTTGATGTGAATCGTGGCAGCTCCAAAACACTGAGAAGTGTCAAAGCTGAGTCTTCCCCCAAATCATTTGACGCTTTGCATTCGTACAAACCAGAATCTCTCTTTTGAGCACTGATAATTGACAGCTGTCCGTCTTCCACAACAGTTCTGGAATATGCAAGTTCACCGCGTACTCTAGACCACGTGATAATGGCTGGAGGAAAACTGGTCACGTGACATTTTGGGAAAGTGATGTTCTTGCCTTTTTCAAAATAAGTGGGCCCAGGGGAGAGTGAGATCTTCGGTTTATCTGTAGGATATTTAGAAAAATCATTATGCATATTGTAAATACCTGCCATTGCATCCGTGGATCTCATACAAAGACGAGGCTCATCCTTAGAGCTAAAAATTCCTTCAACTCAAATTGTCGTTCAAATCAACATTCAGCTTTTATTTTTTGGTCAGCGTATCACGGTGGAATCATATTTTCACGGAACATCCTCGGAACCAGAAAAGTGTCTCTTTTATCTGTCAGGACTAGGAATTTCGTGTCCCTCAATTGTAAAAAAAAAAAGGTGAAAAAATCGGAATAACGAGATTTGATCTTCGAGTTATAGAGTCGTAGCAATTATATAAGATGGTCACGTGACATTTTTGTAAAGTGATGTTCTTGCCTTTTTCAAAATACGCGGGGCTAGGGGAAAGTGAAATTTTCGTTAGATGTTTAGGAAAATCATCACACATATTAAAAATAACTGACATTTCATCCATGGGTCTCATACAAAGACGAGGCTCATCTTTAGAACTAAAAATTCCTTCGACTCAAATTGTCGCCAAAACAACAATCAGATATTTTTTTGGTTTGCGTATTACGGTGGAATCCTATTTTCATGGGACATCCTCGGAACCAGAAAAAGTGTCTCTGTTATCAGTCAGGACTAGGAATTCTGTGTCCCTCAATTGTTAAGAAAGGTGAAAAAATCTGAATAACGAGATTTGATCTTGGAGTTATAGACTCGTAGCAATTATATAAGATGGTTTATCATGTGCCCCATACGGCCCCGCACGCACAATCCCACAGAAAACCATGGTGAAAGCGGACATGTGTAGGGCCTTGTGCATGACTCGAGCCAAATATTTTCCCGTCCAGCCCTCCCACTCAGTCAAAAAGTACTTAATATTTAAACCTACTTTGTACGACGAGAATCACAGTTTTTTCCTCCTCTCCTAGAATATTTCGCGCTAAGCATTTGTATTCGCCTGCCTCTTCCATCCGGACACTAGCGATTTGCATCTGACCATTTGACGTCACTTTAGTCCTGTTGCTAGGTAACGATCCATTTACCTTTGACCAGAATATTTGAGCTGCTGGATTTCCCGAAACGGAGCATAAGAACGAGGCTGTGTTGGATTCGTTGACAGTTAGTTTCGGTGGAGAAATCGTTACTTTTGGCTTTGAAATAGATTCACCTGGTTCACCTTTAGTCCCTGGGATACCAGGGATACCCGGTGGCCCGATTTCTCCTTTTATTCCTTTTTCTCCCCTTATTCCCGTTGGCCCCATGATTCCTTGTTTTCCACTTCTTCCTGGTGGTCCCATGATTCCCTTAGCACCTTTTCTTCCTCTCCTCCCCCTGTCACCTTTGGGTCCAGCTCTCCCCGGAGGTCCCGGCCGCCCACGGGGACACACATTCAAATTGCCTTTGTTGCTGCAAATCTTCCATGTAGAAGAAATGATGTCTTCCATCATTGCTCTTATCTTTGCTGAGTTGTTGAAAGGAGGCGGATGTGAAATACTACGCTTCAGACGAAGGGTTTTCGGCTGCCTGGAGGTGGGGGGTACTACTAAAATGTAACAAGTAAAGGAAAAGAGTAACTTCAAAATGGCACTCCAGTGCCTTTTTCAATAAAAAAAGACCACAATTGACAATGGACAAGCCACAATTATTTTCGAGACGGGGAGTGGAATACGCGAGTATGGATCCACTGTTGTCTTCAATTTTTAATTTTGCCTGAGGATTGCTGGAAGAATGTTTTTAATTACCAAAAGCACTATGAATGCAGTTAATCCCTTGACAAACATTTACTTTTTCGCAGCTGGGTACGGTCTCAAATAGGCAAAATGCCCGGCAGCCAGAAATGTTCACGGAATTTCTACCGGAAGGTTCTTTCAAACTTCTAAAGAATATCAGACGTTTGTTTAGAAATGTCAAGCAATTCCAAAAATCAATTTGGCTTTTTTAGTTGACAAATTCGCTAGGCTTGAGCTTACTTTAATATCGCTTGGTTGTCGACGCCGGCTTAGAAATTATACGCTTCTGATCACACTGCCGGGCACGGTCTCGAATGAACTAAACGCGCGGCAGTTGATAGATTTCGCCAGAGTATCGCTGAAAGGTTCCTTGAAACTTCTAAAGAATGTTCAGTATAAGAGTGATCGGGTTAAAAACTCAACTCTCTAAGTGGGCTGAAATTTCCTACGTGATAAAATTTCAAAATAGGTGCTGCTAACCGATTCTTGAACTCATGTGAAGAGATCCTCTAACCATTTGAAATGGCCATTTCAAATTTTTTATTTAAAATATTGGGAAGCCGAGGAATAATGAAAGCGGCTTGTTTGACGGTTGGTTTTTTCTTCGAATACATAATAAATACTCTCCATTACCATCATGTCTGGCTAACGTGTAATACGAACATTTTGAGAACATTTTGCGGATTGTTCTCGACGAATCATTAAACAAGTTCTCGTAGGCGAGTCGAAGATAGTTTCAGTTAAAATACATGCGAGGTCAAGCTGTCAGCGAAGTCCGGTTAGTCCACTTTGCGATGAATTCAACATTCGTAGTCAAAGATAACAACGCCGGGAAAAGTCGAAATAATGAGAAGCTTTGCCCGTCGTTCTTTATTTGGCTCGCATTATGAGCGATGATTTGACAATGATAGAATGTCTGTTAGCAGGTAGAAAAATGAAACTACAAGATATTAGTTCGATTAAATGGAAAGAGACAAAAGTGGTGCATCCAGGAGTTTTCGTCTGAGAGGGGAGAGGCGATGAAACGTGACTATGACCTCGCTAGTACATTCGATCAAGAAGATTAAGTCTGTACAGGGTTTAAGTAATTTGAAACTTAAAGTCATCTTACATAAATCAGTTTGAAGAAGCATGTCTCGTAACAATCAAGACAACCATGAACGTAAATTACAGAAAGTTTTTGACTTCACCTTGTTCAGCCGAATGTAAATCTGTCCTTGCCTGTTCCATTTTATCTTGAGGCATGAATTCCTCCACAGTCCTCAACCTCCGTTCATAGTCATTGAACTTTGTCTCGATTCGAATGAATCCAGCGGAGTAAAGAAACAAACAGAAAACAGACAGAGCCGTTCCAGGGCTCACTGGAAAAGAACGATCTTTGAGAGACATCACGAAAACTAGATGATCGAACTCGAAAGTAACTTGTTATGGCATATTCCTGATACTTGACCCTTTAAAATTTGATAGCACTTTCAGCTCAGAAGGTTTAGTCACGCAACCCTATCAGGTAGCTGAAAAAAATAAGCAAAGCTCGTCATGTTGGCGGAAATGAGAAACACATCCAAGAAAGGCTAGATGATCGAAGGTGGTCAAACGCTACTAACTTTTTTCTAAGTGTTCCAATAGCTCTAAAATGGCTTTCAGTTCGAGCGAGAAACAGGGAAACTTAACGATGAGAACCAGGAAGAAATTTTATGACAAGATGCGAGAAGGCAAATAGACAGACACGTGCACAAGTTGTTGTTACCTGCGGTTGTGTTAAATTCAAGGATACAATAATTGAATCTCATCCCATCAGCTTGCCCCCTGAAAGTATATCGATACTTAGTATAGCATTAGCTATACTAATTCCAACAAAATGTTTGTTTCCACGTTTTTGAAACATTCTACATAGCAAACGTGACCTTAAAACCACCCATAATGCCATTAGGGGTTGTGCACTTTTATGCTTTTGTTTTTTTTGGGTGCAACCTTCCTACAAACTGCTGTATGCATTCTTGTTTTAGCAGGTCATCCAGCTCAAGGATCAGCGAATTCCTTGATTATGATATTGCTTTTGTTTTGAAAATATTTTTCGATTTTTTTTTTCTCGACAATATTACTGTACAGGACATAATCATACAGAGTAATTTAGTATTATGAACCGAGTTGATTACGTAAATTAGCCGTTGTAAAGAGTTCAAAAGCTGACGTTTAGAGCTTTAGCTCTTTGTCAGAGTGGTTGACTAAGGCTAACGCTCTGATGAAGGGTTATTGCTCGAAACGTCAGCTTTTAAACTCGCTACGGTGGACAATTTACATTATCAACTCATTTCATAATACTAAACTACCCGGTTATGCTATTCCACCGATGCACAAGGTTATTTGGCATGTACAAGACCCTTCTAATCAATTATCCCAATCCTCGAAATTCAGATTTATTTGTTTTCTGTGTAGGAGTTTAAGAGGTCCTTGCTAGACATTCTGTTGTTCTTTCACAAAAACAATTAACACTTTTCTCTCAGAAATTCAATCTCCAAAAAAAGTCTCATCCCCCTTGCTTTCTTTTTGTTAATGACTACATGTAAATAAAAAAAAAATATTTTGCTTATTTTCTACAATTGTCTTTGTTGTTGTTGTCTTGTTCGTTTGTTTACATTTCATTTATTTCTGCGGTCTGAATAGCATGGCCTCATGATCCATACCTTGTGTTATTGGGAAGTTTTATGTCAATATGTGCTGGTTGATTAATGAATAGTTTTTTTTGTCAATTTAGCCGCACATATATTTCAACCCTTAAACAAGGATAAGTGTGATACGTGACAGGATAGAACCGAACGTATCTGGCCTTGACGTCAGTACTGAGTGGATGTTTCACAATGCTGTTTCTGGCTGAATTTCCTTGGAAAACCTAAAAATAAAAATAACCGTAAATAATGCGAGTTTTAGAGCACAGGAGAGGGAGAGAATGTGAAGAATCATTGACTCAGAGCGCTAAATATTAAAGGCAAGAAAGCACATTTGAGCTGTGGCTCAATAGACTCGGAAAATAGTAGTTCGAGACATGAACGTTCAAAAAATTCAACAGTTGAAGAATATGCGTGTCTTACACCAAAGTTAATAATTGACTTCTATAAGGCATCACGCAAAGGCTGATATAAGACAATGCATCGTTCGTTCATCACCTTTTTAACGAGGAAACAATCAAACAAACAAACAAACAAAAATATATCTATATTCATGTATACAGTCAGATCTGTTAAATGAGTACCTCTCATAGTGTTGATTGTCAAATCTTATGGACGCCCTACAACCAAAGTGAATAACTGACTACTGCCCTCTGATGTGCAACATGACTCACAGGGGGAGTAGTGCCGAATTGAAACTCTGCTGTAAAAGCCTAACGGGATAAATGTTCAAATTCACCAACTAAGTTTATGAGCCAATACTTTGTATTTACTTCAAACTTTTTCATAACTGTTGATATCAGTTGCAGTTTCATCCGCACTCTTCCAATATTTGTCTCCTTATAAATGTTCCAAGTTATATATTCCGCCTGTGGACAGGTGTAGTTTATAGCTAGCGGTCTAGGAAAATTCGTCATACACAAGCTTATAATCTCCGACGGCGTTCTCTGCTACGATAGCCAATGAAGCTAAGTATCCAAATTCACTACCTAGGTATATTTCTGTTCGCTAATTATTTGTATGACTTCAAACTCCTAATTCCTGAAAACGTCAATTACGTACAGTTCTCTCCGTACCTTTTCAATATTCGTTTCCCTGTAAGTGTTCCAAGTTGTACCGTTTGTAGATAACTGTAGTTTGTAGCTGGTGGTCCATGCAGAGCCCCTCAGTAATCCTTGTGTGGCCACACCACAAAGAAAACGCACTTCACCCATATCAACTTGAAGATAGTCTGTTCTGTCAGTTCTAGTTTTAGGGCACCACCCTCCATGGCCACTGCTTTCATTGAGTCGGCTGTAGTAGGGAGGAGTATAACTACTGTAAAAACTGCTCGCTGTCATTCTGGCGTCTGGTATTCTGTTCCTGTCCACCACACCAATAGGCTCACACACTAAGTAAAAACAGGTGACACAATCATTCTAGTTTTTTATTCCATCTTATGGCCTCGCATCCGCAATAAAATTTCCAAATTTCTAAGCGGAATTCATAATCAGAGTCAAGTGAAGGGTTATCTATTACTCATCATGGAGAATTGCATTCAAAAGATAATGGATACGTCAGTCAGCTGGATCCACTAAGTTTTCCCTACTTGATTGATGAATGCAAAATCAAAACCTTTTTAATACACGTTTTAATGAAATAGACAAAAATAACTGGTTTTGGAGAGTGTTCTCACATCATGAATTATTCGTTTTGCCTTGTCTCTCATTTTGTCCTCGTTTTTGATTTTGTATTTATCAATCAAGTACGGAAAACTAAGTGAATCCAGCTGATTGACGTCTCCATTATTTTTTGCATGCAATTCTTTATGACGAAAAGTAGATAATCCTTCACTTGACTCTGATTATGAATTCCGCTCGAAACGAAATCTTACTTGAATATTCAGTCACTGTCACATGTCACATTCAGCTCTCTAGATTTATTTTATTTAATGTGCAGAAAAAAAGATCACTACCCAATGAAAAGTTACCGAGGCAAACCACTCCTTACCAACAGTCAGTTGCATTAAAGACCTTTTGAACAATTGCGCTGATATGGCTATACAGATATATATTCCCGAGTCTTCATCTTTAATATTCCATATCTGAAGTGTTCCTTCCGGACTGACTTGTGATCTTCCAACTGGCAGCTGGCTGTTCTCTCTCACCCACATGATTTTTGGTTTGGGGTCACCAGCAGCTTGACATGAGACTGAAATATTTTGTTCTTGTCTAACATTGAGCTGAGCAGGAGGATTTGATGTGAATCGTGGCAGCTCCAAAACACTTAGAAGTGTCAAAGCTGAGTCGTCACCCAAATCATTTGACGCTTTGCATTCGTACAAACCAGAATCTCTCTTTTGAGCACTGATAATCGACAGCTGTCCGTCTTCCACAACAGTTCTGGAATATGCAAGTTCACCGCGCACTCTAGACCACGTTATGACGGCTGGAGGAAAACTGGTCACGTGACATTTTGGTAGCGTGATGTTCTTGCCTTTTTCAAAATAAGTGGGCCCAGGGGAGAGTGAGATATTTGGTTTATCTGTAGGATATTTGGAAAAATAATTATGCATAATGGAAATAACTGCCATTGCATCCGTGGATCTCATACAAAGACGAGGCTCATCTTTAGAGCTAAAAATTCCTTCAATTCAAATTATCTTTCAAACAACGTTTAGCTTTTTCTTTGGTCAGCGTATTACAGTGGAATCCTGTTTTCATGGGACATCCTCGGAACCAAAAAAATTGTCTCTTTTATCAGTCAGGACTAGAAATTCTGTGTCCCTCAATCGTAAAGAAAGGTGAAAAAATCGGAATAACGAGATTTGATCTTCGAGTTATAGAGTCGTAGCAATAATAAAAGATGGTTTATCATATGCCCCCTACAGCCCCGCGCGCCCCCAGAAAACCATGGCAAAAGCGGACGTGTGTAGGGCCGTGTACATTACTCGAGCCAGATATTTTCCCGTTCAGCCTTCCCACTCAGTCAAAAAGTACATAATACTTAAACCTACTTTGTACGACGAGAATCGCAGTTTTTTCCTCCTCTCCCAGAATATTTCGCGCTAAGCATTTGTACTCGCCTGCCTCTTCCATCCGAACACTAACGATCTGCATCTGACCATTTGACGTCACTTTAGTCTTATTGCTAGGTGACGATCCATTGACCTTTGACCAGAATATTTGAGCTGCTGGATTTCCCGAAACAGAGCATAAGAACGAGGCTGTGTTGGTTTCGTTGATAATTAGTTTCGGTGGAGAAATTGTTACTTTCGGCTTTGAAATGGATTCGCCTGGTTCACCTTTAGTCCCTGGGATACCAGGGATACCCGGTGGCCCGATGTCTCCTTTTATTCCTTTCTCTCCTCTTATTCCTGGTGGTCCCATGACTCCTTGTTTTCCGCTTCTTCCTGGTGGTCCCATGAGTCCCTGGGATCCTTTTCTTCCTTTCCTCCCCCTATCACCTTTTGGTCCAGCTCTCCCCGGAGGTCCCGGCCGCCCACGGGGACATACGTTCAAATTGCCTTTGTTGCTGCAAATTGCCTTTGTTTCCTTCCATGTAAAAGAAATGGTGTCTTGCATCATCTCTCTTATCTTTGCTGAGTTGTTGAAAGGAGGCGGATGTGAAATACTACGCTTCAGACGGAAGGTTTGCGGTTGCCTAGAGGTGATGGGTACTACTCAAAATGTATCAAATAAAGGAAGAAAGTAACTTAAAATGGCATTTTTACTGCCCTCTTCAGAAAAAAAAACCAAACAAAAAACTACAATGATTTATTCTTTTTTTCTCGCAATTTTGATCACCAATTTCTTTCTAAGTAGTGTGTTTGTCTGATGGGGGCAGAGTGGGGTAGGGCGGGGGGGGTAGGGTTGGGCGGGAGGACGAACCACAATTAATTTCGAGACGGGGAACGTGATGCGCGAATATGTACGCACTGTCGTCTTCAATTTTTAATTTTAACTGGATAACTGTTTTCAATTACCAAAAGGACCACAAATGCAGTTTAATCCTTCGACAAATATTTCCTTTTTGGCAGCTGGGCACGCTCTCAAATAGGCAAAATGCCCGGCAGCCATAAATTCTCCCAGATTTTCCACCGAAAGGTTCTTTGAAACTTCTTAGGAATATCAGCTGTTTGTTTAGAAATGTCAAGCGTTTCCAAAAATTAATTTGGCTTTTTTGGTTGACAAATTCTCTAGGCTTGAGCTTAGTTTAATATCGCTTGGTTGTCAACACTTATAAGTTATAATCACTTCCGATCAGACTGACGGGCACGGTCTCGAATGGACTAAGTTTACGCGTGGCACTTGGTAGTTTTCACCAGAGTAACGCTGAAAGGTTCCTTGAACCTTTAAAGAGTATCAAGTATAAGAGTAATCGGGTTCAAAACTCAACTCGCTAACTAGGCTGAAATTTTCTACATGATAAAATTTCAAAATACGTGCTGCTAACCGATTCCTGAACTCATGCGAAGAGATCCTCGAATCATTTTTAATTCAAAATATCGGGAAGCCGGGGAATAATAAAAGCGGCTTGCTTATTTGTTTTTTTCCTCCGAAAACAGAATAAATACCTCTCATTGCCATCATGTCTGACATACGTGTACGGTTAACATGAACATTTTGCGAGTTTTAAGTTTTGCGGATCGGTTCTCGACGAATAAACAGGTTCCCGCCGGCGAGGCGAAGTTATTTTTTCTTAAAATACATGAGAGGTCAAGGTGTCAGCGATGTCCAGTTAGTTCTCAGTGCGATGAATTCAACATTCGTAGACAAAGAAAACAACGCCATAAAAAGTTGAAATAAATAATGAGTAGCTTTGTCGTTCGTTATTTGCCGGCTCGTCTTTTGAGCGATGATTTAACATTGATAGAATGTCTGTTAGCAGATAGCAAAATGAGACTACAAGATATTAGTTCGATAAAATGGAAAGAGACGAAAGTGTCGCATCCAGGAGTTTTCGACGGAAAGGGGAGAGGCGATGAAACGTGATTATGACCTCGCTAGTACATTCGATCAACAAGATCTTAGTCTGTACAGGGTTAGAGTAATTTGCAACTTAAAGTCATCTTACGTAAATCAGTTTGAAGAAGCATGTCTCGCAACAATCAAGACAACGATGATTGTACTTTACAGACAGTTTCTGACTTCACCTTGTTCAGCCGAAGGTAAATCTGTCCTTGCCTGTTCCATTTTATCTTGAGGCATAAATTCCTCCACAGTCCTCAACCTCTGTTCATAATCATTGAACTTTGTCTCGAATCGAATGAATCCAGCAGAGTAAAGAAGCAAACAGAAAACAGACAGAGCCGTTCCAGGACTCACTGGAAAAGAACGGTCTTTGAGAGACATCACGAAAACTAGATGATTGAACTCGAAAGCAACTTGTTATAGCACATTGCTTTTAAATTTGATAGCACTTTCAGCTCAGAAGTCACGCAACCCTATCAGGTAGCTGGGAAAATATGAAAAAAATCTTTGGCGGAAATGAGGAAGATCTAAAAGAAACTAGATGATCGAGGGTGGTTAACCACAACTCATTTATTTTTCAAAGTGTTCCATTAGCTCGGTCTGAGATGGTTTTCAGTACAAGCGACAAACAGGGAAACTTAACGATAAGAACCGGGAGGAAATATTATGACAAGTGCGGAGAGGCAAATAGACAGACACGTGCACAATTTTTTTTTGCCTGCGGTTGTGTTAAATTCAAGAAAACAGTATTGAAACTGTGTCACATCTTACTCTCTCAAACATTCTCAACTCCACATAGCTAACAGTAATTTGCTGTGAACTGTTTATTCATAATTGTTAGGAACCTTTTTTTTATTTGAGAATTTGTTAAATTGAATAATGGTTTAGATAGAATACATTATTTCTTTAAAATATTATGCGTACTGTTTGATCGGACGGCAGTATCCATCAGTTTCCCCCTGAAAGTATATAAATACTTAGTATAGCATTAGCTATACTAATTCCAACAAAATGTTTTGTTTCGACGTTTTGATATTGCTTTCGTTTTGTAAATATTTTTCTATCTTTTTTTTCGACAATATTACTGTACGTGGCATAATCATACAGAGTAATTTAGTATTATGAGCCGAGTTGATAACGTAAATTGACCTTTGTAAAGAGTTCAAAAGCTGACGTTTAGGGCTTTAGCCGTTCGTCAGAGCGATTGACGAAGGGCCGACGCTCTGATGAAGGGTTATTGCTCGAAACGTCAGCTTTTAAACTCGCTACTGTGGCCAATTTACATTATTAACTCGGTTCATAATACTAAACTACCCTGTTATACTATCCCACCGATGCATTATCACAGTTTCTTTAGAAACTTACCCTCTTTATTTATAAAAATACATATGCCACTTTCCACTTCTCTAATACAATTCATTAAACTGAATATCTAAAAAAAAATTACTAATACCAACATATTTTTTTGTTTTGAAAATGAAGATTTCCGAACGTCTGAGGTGAAAGCACAAGGTTATTTGGCATGTATAAGACCCTTCCAATCCATTGTCCCAATCCTCGAAATTCAGTTTTATTTGGTTTTCGGTGTATGAGCTTAAGAGGTCCTTGCTAGCCATTCTGCTGTTCTTTCACAGAAACAATCATCACTTTTCTCTCAGAAATCCCATTTCCGAAAAAAGTCTCATCCCCCTTGCTGTTATTTTGTTTTTTAATGACTACATTTAAATAGAAACGATTATTTTGCTTATTTTCTACAACTGTCTTTGTTGTTGTTGTTGTCTTGTTCGTTTGTTTACATTTCGTTTATTATCTGTGGTCTGAATAGCATGGCGTCATGATCCATACCGTGTATTATTGGGTCAGTTTTTTGTAAACGTGTGCTGGTGGACTAATGAATAGTTTTTTTGTCAGTTTAGCAGCACGTATACTTCAACCCTCATACAAGGATGACGGCTATGCGTAACAGGATAAAACCGAATGTATCTGGCCTTGACGTCAGTACTGAGTGGATGTTTCACAATGCTGTTTCTGTCTGAATTTCCTTGGAAGACCTAAAAATAAAAAGAACCTTAGATAATTCGAGTTTTAGAGCACAGTGTCTGTAGCACATAAAGCGAAGGTGATTGGTTGGGGAGAGGAAGTTAAGATTCATTGACTCAGAGCGCTGAGTTTTAAAGGCAAAAAAGCACATTTGAGCTGTGGCTCAGTAGACTCGGTACATAGTAGTTCGAGTGATGAATGATCCTCGAAACAAATGTACGTTCAAAAAATTCAACAGTTGAAGAATTTGCGGTCATTGACGTCTATAAGGCACCACGCACAGGCTGGTGTAAGACAACGTCAGTATGAACATCGTCTCTCAATTAAGTGTATGAGCCGATACTTTGTATTTACTTCAAACTTTAAATTTTCATGACTGCTAATATCAGTTGCAGTCCGCGCCCTTCCAATATTTGTCTCCTTGTAAGTTTTCTAAGTCATACCGCCTGTGGACAGGTGTAGTTTATAGCTAGTGGTCTGGGGAAATCCGCTATACACAAGCTTATAATCTCCGACGGCGTTCTCTGCTGCAGTAGCCAATGAAAATAAGTGTCCAAATTCACTATCTAAGTATATGTCTGTGCGCTACTTATTTGCATCGACTTCAAACTCCTAATTCCTGAAAACGTCAATTACGTACAGTTCTCTCCGTACCTTTTCAATATTCGTTTCCTTGTAAGTGTTCCAAGTTATACCGTCTGTAGATAATTGTAGTTTGTAGCTGGTGGTCCATGCAAACCTCCCTTGTAGTCCTTGTGTGGCCACACCACAAAGAAAACGCACTTCACCCAAGTCAACTTGAAGATAGTCTGTTCTGTCAGTTCTAGTTTTAGGGCACCATCCTCCATTTCCTCTGCTCTCATTGAGTCGACCGTAGAAAGGACGATACATACCATCGTAAAAACTGCTCGCTGTTATTCTAGCGTCTGGTATTCTGTTTCTGTCCACCACACCAATGGGCTCGCACACTAACCAAAAACAGGTTACACAATTATTCTAGATTTTTATTAATTCCATCTCATGGCCTCGCATCCGCGATAAAATTTACAATACTATTATTAGAGACCTCAGATATTACGCATTGAGTCAGCTAGCGTTTATAGAGAAAGAGCGAGCAACTTCCTTACAAAGGACTGCAGGGGAAGAGGGAAGCAGAGCTATTTAGGAATTTTTCTTACATTGCAGTCAGTTTACGAAACGTTTGATTCCTGGTGGGAATCTAAACCCGCAGTGCCAAGTAGTTTGGTTTCAAAGTTCCTAATACACGTTTCAGTGAAGTAAACAGAAACAACTGGTCATTGGAGAGTGTTCTCACATGATTATGAATGATTTGTTATGCCTTGTCTCTCATTTTATCCTCGTTTTTGATTTTGCATTCATCAATCAAGTAGGGATAACTTGGTGGATCCAGCTGATTGATTTCTCTATTATTTTTTGCATGCAATTCTTTCTGATGATTAACAGATAACCCTTCACTTGACTCTGATTATGAATTCCGCATGAAACGAAATCGTACTTGGATATTAAGTCACTACCACCTGCCACATTCAGCTTTCTAGATTTATTTTATTTAATGTGGAGAAAAATAGATCACTGCCCAATGAACAATTACCGAGGCAAACCACTCCTTACCTTTCCTAAGGGTTAGTTGCATTAAAGAAGACGTTTTGAACAGTTGCGCTGATGTGGCTGTGCAGATATATATGCCCGAGTCTTCATCTTTAATATTCCATATCTGAAGTGTTCCATTCACACTGACTTGTGATCTTCCAACTGGCAAGTCGCTATTCTCTTTAACCCACGTGATTACCGGTCGAGGGTCACCAGCGGCCTGACAAAGAACTGAAACATTTTTGTTTTTTTCTACATCAAGCTTTGCAGGTGGATTGACTGTAAAACGGGGAAGATCCCACACAACAAGATTTGTCAAAGCTGAATCATGACCCAGATTATTGGAGGCTTTGCATTCGTACAAACCAGAATCTCTCTTTTGAGCAGTGGTAATTGACAGCTGTCCGTCTTCCACAAGAGTTCTGGAATGTGCAAGTTCACCGCGCACTCTAGACCACGTGATGATGGCTGGAGGAAAACTAGTCACGTGACATTTTGGCATAGTGACGTTCTTGCCTTGTTCAAAATAAGTGGGGCCAAAGGAGAGTGAGATCTTAGGTTTATCTGTAAAATATTTGGGAAAATCGTTATGCATATTTTAGAGAACAGCCGTTACATACATGGTTTTCATAAAAAGATGTGGCTCATCTTTGGAGCTAAAATTACCTTCGCCTCAAATTGTTGTTCAAAACAACATTCAGCTTTTATTTTTGGTCATTGTATTACGATGGAATCCTATTTTTACAGGAAATCCTCTGGACCAGAAAGAATGTCTCTTTTATCTGTCAGGACTAGGAATTTCGTGTCCCTCAATTGTACAAAGAGGTGAAAAAATCGGAATAACGAGATTTGATCATCGAGTTACAGAGTCGTAGTCATTACATTAGATGGTCACGTGACATTTTGGTGAAGTGATGTTCTTGTCTTTTTCAAAATGCGTGGGGTTAGGGGAGAGTGAGATTTTCGGTTTATCTGTAGGATATTTAGGAAAATCCTCATGCATATTGTAAATAACTGCCATTGCATCCGTGAGTCTCATACAAAGACGAAGCTCATCTTAAGAGCTAAAAATTCCTTCGACTCAAATTGTCGCTCAAAACAACAATCAGCTTTTATTTTTGGTTTGGGTATTGCGGTGGAATCCAAATTTCACGGGACATCCTCGGGACCAGAAAAATTGTCTCTTTTATCAGTGAGGACTAGGAATTCTGTGTTCCTCAATTGTAAAATAATAATCGGAATAACGAGATTTGACCTTGGAGTTATAGAGTCGTAGCAATTATATAAGATGGTTTATCCTATGCCCCCCCTACGGCTCCACGCGCACAATCCCACAGAAAACCATGGTGAAAGCGGACATGTGCATGACTCGAGCCAAATATTTTCCCGTCCAGCCCTCCCGCTCAGTCAAAAAAAACATAATACTTAAACCTACTTTGTACGACGACAATCGCAGTTTTTTCATCCTCTCCCAGAATATTTCGCGCTAAGCATTTGTATTCGCCTGCCTCTTCCATCCGAACACTAACGATTTGCATCTTACCATTTGACGTCACTTTAGTCCTGTTGCTAGATAACGATCCATTGACCTTTGACCAGAATATTTGAGCGGTTGGATTTCCCGAAACAGAGCATAAGAACGAGGCTGTGTTGGTTTCGTTGACAATAAGTTTCGGTGGAGAAATTGTTACTTTTGGTGTTGAAATGGATTCACCTGGTTCACTTTTAGTCCCTGGGATACCAGGGATACCCGGTGGCCCGATGACTTCTTTCATTCCTTTTTCTCCTCTTATTCCTGGTGGTCCTATGATTCCTTGTTTTCCGCTTTTTCCTGGTGGTCCGATTATTCCCTGGGATCCTTTTCTTCCTTTCCTTCCCCTGTCACCTTTGGGTCCAGCTCTTCCCGGAGGTCCTGGCCGCCCACGGGGACACACATTCAAATTGCCTTTGTTGCTGCAAATCTTCCATGTAGAAGAAATGATGTCTTCCATCATTTCCCTTATTTTTGCTGAGTTGTTGAAAGGAGACGGATGTAAAACACTCCGCTTCAGACGAAGGGTTTTCGGCTGCCTGGAGGTGGTGGGTACTACTAAAAATGTATCAAATAAAGGAAGGAGCAAACTTAAAATGGCATTCCACTCCCTTCTTCAAAAAAAAAGAAAAACTACAATCATCTATTCTTTTTTTTCCCTCGCGATTTTGATCACCATTTACTCCTTAAGTTGTGTGTTTGAATGATGGGATTGGGGTAGCTGGTAGGGTGGGGTGGGAGCACAAGCTATAAATTTCGAGACGGAGGGCGTAAAGCGAGAATATGGTCGTACTGTTGTCCTCAATTTTTAATTTTGCAATTTACGTGAGGAAACTGGAAAACTGTTTTCAATTACCAAAAGCACTATGAATGCAGTTTAATCTCTTGACAAATATTTCCTTAATAGAGCGTCCAACGCTGCGACTAACTTTCCGACAGCCGGGCACGGTGTCAAACAAACAAAGTGCTCGGTAGCCAGAAATTTTCGCAAAATTTCCACCTAAAGTTTCTTTCAAGCTCCTCAAGAATATCAGATATTTGTTTAGAAATGTCAAGTGATTCCAAAATTTAATTTTTCTTGGTTAGTGGAAAAATTATTCGAGCTTTAGCATACTTTAATATCGCTCGGTTGTCGACATTTAGAAGTTATACGCGTCTGATCAGACTGTCGGCAACGGTCTCGAATGGACTAAACGCGCAGCAGTTGGTAGTTTCCACCAAAGTGCTGCTGTATCAACTATAACACAGGCAGCCCAAGCCCCAGCTGTGAGATGATCATCTTGCACAATAACAGTCATGGCAGAATTATAAGAGTTTGTATAGGAACATGTACGACCGCTTTATATGTAGGTGGAAAACCTCGAAATGGACAACTCGCTAAAATGAATTCTTTTCATCAAAGTAAGCGATCAGATAAGAAGTGATACCCTGTGGAAGTAAGGTGAGAATTTGACGTATTTTTTAATTCGTTAAAGCGGCCGTAAATATTCCCATACAAACTCTTATAATTCCGCCATGTTATTGCGGAAGATGATCATCTCACAGCTGGAGCTTGGGCTGCCTGTGAGTGTAAGAGTTATCGGGTTCAAAACTCAACTCGCTAACTGAGCTGAAATATCCTACAGGATAAAATTTCAAAATACGTGCTGCTAACCGATTCTTAATTTGGCTTTTTTAGTGAACAAATTATCCAAGCTTGAGCTTACTTTGATATCGCTCGGTTGTCGACATTGAGAAGTTACACGTTTCTGATCAGACTGCCGGGTACGGTCTCGGATGGACTTAACGCGCAGCAGTTTTCACCAGAGAATCGCTGAAAGGTTCCTTGACACTTCCTAAGAGTATCAAGTATAAGAGTAATCGAGTTCAAAGGTCAACTCGCGAACTACGCTGAAATTTCCTGCGTGATAAAATTTCAAAATACGTGCTGCTAACCGCTACTTGAACTCATGCAATGAGATCCTCGAACTATTTAAAAAAAAAAAATCGGCTTGCTTGCTTGATTGTTTTTCTTTGAATACATAATAAATACCCTTCATTACCATTATGTCTGGCTAATGTGAGACATTGTTAAACAAGTTCCCGCAGGCTAGTCGAAGGAGCTCTGTCGTCTCGTCATTTGGCTCGTCAACTGAGCGGTGATTTAACAATGATAGAATGTCTGTTAGCAGGTAGCAAAATGAGAGATAAGATACTTGTTCAGTGAAATGGAAAGAGACGAAAGTGGCGCATTTGGGAACTTTCGACCGATAGGGGAGAGGCGATGAGACGTGACTATGACCTCGCTAGTAAATTCGATCAAACGATTTTACTGTGTACATGGTTAACGTAATTTGCAAGTTAGAGTCATCTTACGTACATCAGTTTGAAAAAGCATGTCTCGCAACAAACAATACAGCCATGAATGTAATCTACAGACAGTTTTTGACTTCACCTTGTTCAGCCGAATGCAAATCTGTCCTTGCCTGTTCCATTTTAACTTGAGGCACGAATTCCTCCACAGTCCTCAACCTCTGTTCATAATCATTGAACTTTGTTTCGATTCGAATGAATCCAGCCGAATAAAGAAGCAAACAGAAAACAGACAGAGCCGTTCCAGGGCTCACTGGAAAAGACCGGTCTTTGAGAGGCATCACGAAAGCTAAATGATCGAACTCGAAAGCAACTTGTTATGGCATATTCCTGAAACTTAACTCTTTTAAATTTGATAGCACTTTCAGCTCAAAGGTTTCGTCACGCAATCCTATCTGGTGGCTAGGAAAAATTAAAAAAAATACTTTGACGGAGATGAGAAGGATCTGAAAAGAGCTAGATGATCAAAGGTGGTAAAACAAAACTCTTTTTGTTTTTCAAAGTGTTCCAATAGCTCTGAGATGGCTTTCAGTACGAGCGACAAACAGGGAAACTTAACGATAGAAACCAGGAAGAAATATTTCAATGAGAGGCAAATAGACAGACACGTTCACAATTTGTTTTTGCTCGCGGTTGTTTTAAAATCGAGGAAACAATAAGTGAAACGATCAACGGGCCTTTTCACTGCGTCTCATCTTACACACCCTTAAACATCCTCAACTCCATAAATTAAAGCTAAAAGTAATTTGCCGCGCACTGTCTGTTCATAATTGTTAGGAAACTTCTTTTTTTAAATTCAGAACTTGTTAAATTGGAATAATGTACAGTAATAAGAGATTTCTTCTTCAAAAAATTACGTGTCATGTTTGATCGGATGGCTGTATCTCTACCCATCAGTTTGCCCTCTGAAAGTATATCTCTAAAGATTTCTGATTCCCTTCCTTGGAATACGAAGTAAAATTGTATATATCTGAATCCCTCCATGTCTTTGTTTGATAATAATCGCTAAGTTTCTCTTGATTGACCTCTTCACAGTTACATCTCTAGAAGAGCTCAAACGACGTTGTGATTTTGTCTGCTTGTATTTTTGCGTCCACAAAACTCGATGCAGACACTAGCATGGTTTGTATAGTATGGCATCTCTCCTAGTTGTTTCTAACACGAATCCGGTTATGTGCGTTGTATTTTACATTTCTTAAACAAACTCTAAACAACGTTGGAACTTATTACGAATTACGAATTGACCCGATCATACTTGACGTTCCATTTTATAAGGAAACTCGTTTTGCACGGATTTTTAAATGAATCTCAATTCATATCTTATGTATTTTCCATGAATTGATAGTGGATAGTAGTGGATTAATGTAAGTTTATGCTAGTTTAGACGATAATTATTTCCATCATCAGTTACATTGCCTCAGCCGACCCACTGTCACCATATTCAGGAAGTGATTTTATATACTGCATATTCCGCTGGGAATTGAATTTTTTATGTATATGTTTTCACTCAATTTTTTTTCTCTTCCTTTCTTTTTTCTCTCTGTCTTGTGTACCAGACTCAATAGACTATTTTAAGATTTTGATAAAGTGCTTCGCCTGTTATAGGTACTGATGTGATAGGGTATCTTATACTACTCAAGTATTATTAGAAATGAGACATCCGAATCAAAAACAACACTTCCTTCTTTCCATTTTATTCATCGAAATTCTCCTTTTTTTGCGTCAGATGTTAAGAATGTTTTAATTATTTTCTTTTCACTTAGCTCTTGCAATTTTTAACATTTGCTCGATAACGAAATAATTTCTGGAAAGGTTTTGCGACAAGCTAAACATAGACCTTGACAATTTCTGTAATCTTTGTTTAGTTACGATATTTCATTCAATAGTTGTGCAAAATACAGGGCATGTATCGAGTTTTCAAGAGTAGGCTTAAACTCTTATTGCCTTAAGACAACGAATACGTAGAGTGACGAAATTACACCTCTATTTGCATCCTTTGTCGGCATTCTAGTATAACTGTGACATGGAATCAGAGGACAAATCTTCACACTTTGAAAATATTTCGTGACAGAAAAGATCCTTCCCCCATCTCATTACCCTTAATATCATAAAAAAAATATTACGGTTTGTTATTGAGGTGAATACACTTTCTATATGAAGCTTTATCATTTTCCTTACAATGTAGTAACCTCGGATGTGGATCGCGACGCTTCAACTGTATATTGATAGCCTTCCTCAGCGTTCTTTGCCTGAGGAAGTTTATCAATATGCAGAGTAAGAAAGGTTAGCCATTCACTCTGACGAAGGCTTTGAAACTCCCGATGGTGGCCAATTTACGCAATCAACTTAGTTGATAATACCAAATATTGTTATACTTGATCGCGATTTAGCAGAAAAAACTCATTTCGCTTGGATTTATCTAATTTCGGATCATTGCCAGATAACTGTATTAAAATCGCTGCGGTAATTTGTCTCAGGATGATGAAGCTTCTTCACTTATTTCATTACCCCTTTGTCTTTTTATATCTTTTTCCCCTCTTTTTAAGTGTGCCAAACTAAGAGCACTCTTAGCTGGTAGTCGGCCAGTGTAGTTATAACGTGCTGCTAGACTGTGAAAAGAAGGATTGGCGAAGCTAACTTAAGCACTGAATGATTTGAAGCTGAAACTGAAGCAGTTGATACCCAGAACTCCTAGCGATGATTTGCATACAAGGCTTGCGCTCAGTGAAAATACCTTGTAATAGAAAAGTAAAGCATTGTGTGGTTTTTTCAATGCATTAAGTGAATCAGATCCTTACTCTGTGATCACGGATTAGAGTTTAAATGGAAATATGTACTCTGCTTTAGTATGTGTTGTTGCTTATCAAATTATCCCGCCATTCGCTTGGTAGATTGGTAAGTTTCCTATGGGCATGAACTACTCATGCAAGTTTGTCATTGTGTCATATTTGTGCACTGAGTTAGATGAGAAAAGTTAATGTAAAATTGCCATCATTTTCGCGTGAATATTTCAACTCTTAAACATGGAAACGTGTAGTACGTGACGGGATAGAAACGAACGTATCTGGCCATGACGTTAGTAGTGAGGGAATGTTTTACGACGCTGTTTTGGTCTGAGTTTCCTGGGAACACCTGGAAGAGGAAAAGATTCATTATTCATAAAGAGAAAGCCGTACAGTCAAGCAACACAAAATGCAAGTTTATAGTTAGAGGATTTTGCGATAGGATCTAAAGTACACCGTTCCTCCAGCACAGACGCTGAGACTGAAACTTAAAGAAAAGTCTATGATAGAGTTGTGAGCTTTCTCTTGAATCTAGCCGCAATAAAACACGTGTAAGATAATTCCGATAGCTTTACAGCGAAGGAAATTGTTGTTGTTGAACTTGGATCTTTATCATGTTATTTGAGACCGCTACTGGGTCCATTTTCTCATTTCTCTCTCTCAAAAAAAATTGCTATTTATGGATGAGTTTATCAGTAGATATTTTGTCGAAATTTTGCAATAGTTTTGGCAAGTTGATCACAAGAATTTTATCCAGCCGTTCGGTGATCACACTCGTAAATAACGATAGTTACAATGCAGCTGGCAGCGCCTGTGGGCACTATGGAGCCTAACCTGTGTTCTGTCTGTCTACCTGGGAGGGCAAGATTGGCCCATCTTGCCTGCTCTGGATTAGCCGTTCCGATTCCGCGCAAGAAAATAAGTTTCGTGGAGTAGACTCACAAAGTTCGTAATTTTTTGACAATGTCGGTGATGGAGTCGCAAAAAGCGGCAGAAGATAGGCAAAACATAGAAAAAACTAAACGACTCTCGTGGGTTTATTGTGGTACAAATACAGTTGGCTTTTTTTAAAATTCTTATTCAAGCGGAGTGTTTTTGCAATATAATAAATCCTTCATTGAGCAAGCGTGAGGTCGAGATGGTTGAATATTAGTCTCGTTCATTTTTTTGCCCTTTAAAAGACCTTGACTTCATCTCGGTCTATAAAAACGCAAAAAATTAAAATTAAAAAAATAAAAGAACTCGGCCAACACTTAGGTATCTTGACCCCACGCTTGGTCAGTAACGCATACATCACACTCTTGAATGCAGCAGACCGATTTTGTAGATTACTCGTTTAATGCGCAGACCGAATTGGACTCCACAAGGGCCTATAGCTGTTATTTATAGCTGCCGATCAAATTAACCTTCAATCATTGGCATTTCCAAACCTTTTCAACATTTGATTCCTTGTAAGTTTTCCAAGTTACACCGTCTGTGGCTAGATGCAATTTGTACTTGGTGGTCCATTCGCGAACAAGCGGTGCTCCTTGGGTAGCCACGGCACAAACGGAAAGTACTGCACCCATATCAACTTGAAGATAGTCTGTTCTATCGTATTTAGTCCGAGGACACCATGCTCCCCTTCCCCTGGTTTCATTTAGTCGGCCGTAGTATGGATGATAATTTCCATTATAGAATGTGCTTGCTTTAAGTGCGGCATCTGGAATTGTGTCACTGTCCTCCACCCCAACTGGAACACATTCTAAATGGGAGTGAATCGAATAAATATTAAAGCTTATTCGCATGGTATCATAAAACCTATATTCTATGTTTTGTTTTGGTATCTACAACGCTTTATTAAAAGGATCTGCCCAGACTTCGGGTTCGTATCGAGCTGCGATGGATTTTAAAAATAATAATTAATGAAAATAAAAATAGCAATGATAATTATAATAACTACAATTGTAATGATAATAGTTATGCTAAAAATAACAATAATAATGACAATAACATTAGGAATAACATTATTATTAATAGTAATAATAAAGGTTATTATAACTACAATGAAAACAATAATTACAATAAATAAAACCCGAATATAGGACACACAGGGTAGACTCACCACCATTAATAGTCAATTTCATTTCAGTGACCGCCTTATATACTTTGTTAGATGTTGCTGTACAGATATAAGTGCCTGAGTCTTCCACTTCTGTGTTACTGATTTGAAGTGTTCCATCATGACTGACTTGTGATCTGCCCACAGGAAGATTGCCTCTCTCTTTTAACCACGTGATTTTTGGTTGAGAGTGACCAGTAGCCTGACAGGGGACTGAAATGGTTTTCCTCTTTTCAACATAAAGCCATGCAGGTGGTGTTTTTGTAAAACGCGGCAGCTGAAAGACACTTAGGTGCGTCCAAGCTGAGTCATGTCCTAAAATGTTTGACGCTTTACATTCGTATGAACCAAAGTCTGCCATTTTCGCATGTAATATAGTCAGCTGTCCATCTTTCACAACAGTCCTAGACTGCGCTAAGCCATCATTAAATTTGGACCACGTGATCACTGCTGGTGGAAGGCTTGTCACGTGACATTTTGGTAGAGTGATGTTCTTTCCTATTTCAATGTAGGTTGGGCCCGGAGAAAGTGAAACTTGGGGTGGAGCTGTGAATAATTGCGTAACTCGTTAGTACCGTTAAACTAAAGTTACAATTTCGGCCACTTTACAAACTAGATGGATTTAAGTTATTCTTAGAGTAAAACGTATTCCTCGGTGATACGTTTTGTTCATGTGAACACGAAATAAAAAGGAAAACGTGAAAAATATATAACTTACATTGAACAACAAGACTTGCAGTTTTTTCATTCTTTCCCAGTATACTTCGCGCCTCGCATCTGTATTCGCCCGCATCTTCTAAGCCGACATCAGTGATCTGCATCAGGCCATTTGATGTCACTTTGGTCCGATCGCTAGGCAACGATCCCTTGGCTTTTGACCAAGTTATTTGAACAGCGGGATTTCCAGAAGCAGAGCATAGAAGCGAGGCCGTCTTGGTTTCGTTGACAATTAGTTTTGGCGGGGAAATTGTCACATTTGGAGGCGAAAGAGACTCTCCTGATTCCCCTTTAATTCCCGGGATACCTGGGATACCGGGTGGCCCGATGTCTCCTTTAATTCCCTTCTCTCCTCTTACTCCGGATGGTCCCATCTTTCCTGGTTTTCCGCTCCGACCAGTAGCTCCTATAATTCCTCGGGGGCCTTTCGTTCCTTTGTCACCTTTGGGTCCTGCTCTCCCCGGAGGTCCTGGCCGGCCACGAGGACAAACATTCAAACCAGCTTTGTTGTGGCAAATACTCCAAGTGAAATAAACAATGTCCTCTATCATTTTCCTAATCCCAGCTGAATTATTAAAAGGTGGTGGATGCGAAATACTACGCTTCAGTCGATTGATTTCAAGCTCGGCAGAGGTGGTTTGTATGACTGAAAATATATCAAATATGTCAATAAAATAGGAGAGTAACTTAATAAGACCCTTCATTGTTATCTCAAATAACATGATACAGATCCACGTTCAACTACAAACACTAGAAGCAAACGACAATGGACCTTTTTACAGTTCCCGGCGCCATATTGGATTAGTAACCGCGCACACACGATAACGAGGCTGGGTTGACCCAGCGGTTCTTTCAAACCGCTGATCTGCTGACATTTCACGTTCTGGTGCACTTTTCAATGTGATTTCTTCCTTCAAAATGCTTGTTTAACACAACAATATGGAAATTTCGTCATTAGATGACATCCAGAAACTCGAAGCAAAAGATCTCAGGGAGATTTTAAAATCTAGTTCAAAATCGACGGGCGGAATTAGAGCCGACTTATGTTTACGTTTATTATGTTTATGCTTTGCTGATGTAACACGTCCTTCCATCGAGTAGTGGAGAAAACCGAGAACTTCTTACAGGACTTAGAACAAAGCCAGAGCGACTTCAAATACGAAGCAACTATGGTAAGGATTTCAGCCCTTGGATGGTCGAGCGATCTCCGTAATTTACCCGAGATGAATTTCACTCAGCTTTACGATTACCCCGTTGTTTCACGAGAATATCGCCACATCGTTTTGAGAGGAACGCATTACAGGAAGTACCACAGAAGTTGTTCAGTATGGCTTAGAAAGCGAGGCAAAGGCTGTAGTCCTCTAGGTAGAGGAGATTTGTTATTGCTGCTGTTGTTGATGTGGTACTTGTTGTTGTACCATATTCTTCAGTTAAAGTTGTTCCAATTTTGTTTACCAAGAGGTATGTTAGTTTGCCATTTGTACATTGTATCTTACGAGAAACTATACAATAGAGACTGTAGAACCACTTGATTATAACCCTTCTTTCTATCAACCCACGAGGGAGACTGTAACTAATAGATGTCATAATATTTTGAAACCCATCTGGCCCAGGACAACTTATGCTCGTGATACACTGAAAACCATTTCAGTTCACGACTCATGGTAATTTATTAGGTGGCAAGACAGCATTGAAAGAATCAGACCAAAATATTAGACAATTTAAAAACTCCCAAAAGAGACTGATTCATGTAACTTCTCCCTATAATATCCAAACACTATCCAGCAAACAGATAATGATAATACTGAAACTTATCAGGCAGAGGTTATCTTGATCTTACATCAAATTCTCATAAGGGAGAATTAACAATCAGATCTTGGGTATTTAAGGGTTAAAGGAAGAGAACAGAAATGCTGCCTCTCAGCTACTGATCTCAACAATGCTAGTCCTTTACACACATTTAAGTTTCTGTCAGTGATAAACATTCTGTGAATTAATATTCCTATTCTTAGCACTCAGAGGCCTTCTGACACAAAGGTTTGCTATACTAGTTCTTATTGCATTGTGTTAACCAATGTTATGATGATATAATTTTGAGATGTAAAGAAGATACTTAAAAGATTGATAAATATATCCAAATCAAGATATATATTTTATACTGTTACAGTTACCACACGGATTTGTTTGAAAGAGAATCTTTCAGACCATCGAATTGTATGAGAAATTATTTTTTGCAAGACTTCAATCAAAATTTTTATGATGAGGACAATTTTGTTAATGATAAAATTTAGTGTCATAGTTCATCTATATGTCGAGAACTCTTTCAGTTGGTGAAACTCACTTTTCTTTTTTTCAATTTGAAGCATCAAATTGATTGATACATTAAGCACACAAAATATTTTTTGAGAGTTCCATCTGGCATCCATAGTGGGTTACTCTGCTATCATAAAAATAAAAAACATCAACTACTGAAAACTGCTTTTGTCACAATTATTACCAAATTTGTGTCAGTTTTTTGGGTCTGCCATAATAACTGAAAACTCTGAAGATACAGTGTCTTGACTATTTTATTGAAAGCAATTACTCTCCAAGAGTTTCTCTGCTAGGAGTGTTTAAGGTAAGCCATGTAGTAAAAAGGTGATTAGTACTGAACTTATTGAGTTACTGCCGGAATAAAAAAAAAACTCTATTGAACTTAAAACAATTCTGGTACCTAATAGAAAATGTGTACTAATTTTGCAACAATAGTTACCCTCATCCATAATTCACAGAGAATAAGATAAGTATAGAATGATAAATACTTAGCAAAAATACATGCCTCCGTGCATAAACTTGAAGAAGTGAAAGCTCGTAGGCAAACCATTGGCCATAAAATGTATTCGAACAACCAAAAGCGGCACACTGCTTTTCTTTCTTTTTGGAAGAAAAATTAGCTTTATCGAGATTTCGGCTAGGACCATTCATTTTCCTTAAAAACCGAACAATTTTACTGCCCACTTACGAATTTCACCAAAAGCGCTCACCCTAGACTCGTTCTCACGTGTGTGCGGTTGCATGTCCAATATGGCGCTGGGAACTGTAAAAAGGTCTATTTGACCGGAGCGAGGACACAAATCCTTTACAGTTATCAAAAGCGACGTAAAAGAAATTTAAATTTAACCCCTTGTCAAATGGCTCATGTTTATCTCTTGACTTGATTTCTCCACAAATATAATCATTTCGAGCTTGACGAGAAGTTATGAATATTTTAAAGCTGTATGTTTACAAGGGTATTGACAGGGAGCTTTACTTTCTTGTTCACAAAGAGACTCGGGAGAAAGTTTTCATTTCTTGTTCACAAAACGGTGGGCAACACATCGGTTCCACTATTTCAATGTCGCTATTTAAAACATAAGAGTGTATTGCTGAGATTGAAAACATTTGCGTTTTTGTCCTTGGTAAGTCTCCAACTTATTAGAGAATGAACATGATGTAAAACAAGAGTCGTCCACATGGTTAGCTTTTATTCTACGTCGTTAGATACACGGTAATTTCCATATTTCAATGGAGGGAAAATAAATCTAGGTTAAATCTGTTATTCTAAAACAGAAGTCAGAGGAGACGACCATTAGCTCTCGAGTACTTTTGATCAAAAACTTAATCCTGTGACAGTTCAGAGTAACTTGCAACTGACATAAATCACTTTAAATAAGCATGACTAGCAACAAACACAGACAACCATGTATCAATTAAAATAAATGCAGTCGGACATCACCTTGTTCAGTGGGAGGAGAATCCGTCCTCGCTTGTGTCATTTTATCTTGAGGCATGAATTCCTCCACAGTTTTCAACCTTCGTTCATACTCATTGAACTTGGTCTCGTTTCGAATGAATTCAGCGGAGTAAAGAAGCAAACAGAAAACGCTCAGAACTGTGCCGGGGCTCATTGGGAAGGAACGGTCTTTAAGAGACATCGTGAGAGCTGAGTGATCGAACCTTCACGTAACCAGCTTTCGCAGCATGTTGCAGTAACCTTACACTGCCTAAATTTAATACTAGGTTTAGGTCAGAAGGCTACAGACCTTAATGTGATAGCTAGCTTTTTTTGTCCCAATACATTTCTCTTAGGTGAAAGAATCCTAAATTAGCAAATAAACGATATATTGTGCGAAATCAAATTTTCTACAAATTTTTTTGACGGTTAATCGACGGCCATTTTGAAAACGTTCGGATCCAGGTAACGTGATGTGATACATCACACGTGTGTAAGGCAGTGAAAAGCGTCATGTCAAGACCTGAAAATAACACTTCGCCCTCGCTATCCAGCTGCTGCTGAAATTTACGAGCGAAAAAAGAAATAAGATTTGTTTCATTCTGTTATAGGCCACCATTTAGAGACTATGAAATACGAGTGAGAAATAAAATAATAAAGGTTGAATTATCGAAACGCGATGGATCGCGTGTTTGTATTCGGAGCCACAGGTTATTGCACGCCATTCCAAACAGCTGTAAAAAACATATATATTCCCATAATTATTTCCTCTAAAACCATCATCGAGCCCTATAATTAAGGAAATATTTTAGTCCAAGCCGAAAAGCATTTGACTTTATTTTGTCTGGTGTTTATCACTGTGACCTCAGACCAATCGGTTCTGGAGTCAGGGTGACAAAGAACAAAGTGTTGTCGCGTGATATGAAAGATCTTCATCTGTTTTCGTGAAGGAAACTTTTCTTTCACGTTCCGGAAATGGACAAGATTTATCCTTTTTTTAAATTTTTTTTGTTTTAACGGAGACTAATGAGCAGCACAAAGGAAGACTTCTGGCCGATGTAACTTTTTGATTATTTCTTTCGATGCGTTTCGTCTCCAGCTGAGAGTTCTCCAGGAATGATGACAAGTAACATTGACCAGCATATATAGCACAATCGAGTGCCTTAGTTTAGTTAACTTCCGGTGGACGTGATCAATAATAACAGAAACATGCTGTAAACGGATATTAAATGAAACGCCTTGTTGTTTCTCATTTGCAACCGGAAGCATGATAATTAAATCAATCCTGTCCGAAAGGTTACTCGTTTCAAAAATGTATCACTGTCAGCTGAGTGAACAGTAAATTACTCACGCTCGTTCATCGTAAATAAAACAAGCCGACAGCCTGAGAGAAGAAACCATGAAAGCACAAATCGTGGTATTGCCTTGCACCCACAGTTTAAAACGCAGTTGCTTTCGTTAAAAAGAGGAACCGAGTTAACGACAACCTCGTGCTTCGGAAATAACAAGCACGTGATGTTTCTCAAATTACGACCTGAACATAAAAAAAAAAAAAATATATATATATATATATATTCAAGCTCAAGTTATCCAAAACTGTACTACTCCTAGCCGTATTGACATTACAGTATGGACAGAACACAAAAGGATTTATAAAAAAGAAACGAAAACCGGGAAGCGCTGTTCAGCGATGTTCTGTAACGAAACAAGTGCAGAGGTCGGAGTCGCCTTCACCAGTTTCTTCAAACCCTGGATGCAGGACTATAAATCTGGCTTCTGCCTGCAACTGTTCCTCTATAACGTTCTCCAAATTTTTATTTTTGACCACATCTACTTTTTGGCACGATGCTTTCTTTCTCTTTTCACATTAATTGAAAGTTTCCACACTGACACCTTGTAATTAAAAAAAAAAAAAAAAATCAGTAAAGAAGCCATCGTAGTTGCCTCTTAATCACGTAGTCCCTAGTCGCCAACTTTGTCAAAACTATATTGTGATCTTGTGGTTTGCCGATGGAGTCGAGAATTTGTTGTAACAAAAATTCAGGTTAATGTTTATCAATACGTGGGTGAGAAGCACACTTTTGAACCCGTAATAAGGAAGAAAAGGGAGTGAATTTGGCTTTCTTAGCAAGGGAAAAGCTACACAACATAAAAGGGCTACCCACTGAGATGGAAACGACTGTGGACCCTTTTCTTCTGCTAGCTAGGTGCTAGCTAGGTGGTAATGAAAAACGCCTACCTTGCCACGGGGGGCGGTGAGAAGTGGGGGCGGCGTTTGTTCAGAATATCAATGAGCGTCGATCACGAGTTTTGTATCGATGATCAAACTTGACGGTTGTTTTCCCTTTGAAGCCGTGGAGTTTTGATCGTAATTGGGAAAAGAAAGGTGTAATCAGAGAAAAAATATCACAGAAAGTTGAAAACTGTTGTTTATTTCAACTTTAAATTCTTTTTAATTAAATTAAGATTACATCCCGTGTCTCTCTTAACAGTTCAAATAAAGTATATGTGATTCGATAAATCTTTCATTCTATAAATCAGATAACCCACGAGGTATCAAGACCTCTTTGGTTGATTTAGCTATTAATATCTGCGGGTGTCTTGAAAAAACTAATGGAAACGACCGTTCAGTCCTTGTCTCCTAAAAAAGGCGAATCTATCGTGTGAAGAGTCCAGGCTATCATCAGTAAATCGCTTCCCTTCGACAGCTTTTCTGCTTTATCTTTATCATGTAACGACGTTTAAATAGTCACCAGAGCTATTAGATATGTGGCATAGTGAGCTGTTATAGGGCAGTTTTAGTGTGCTCCTATTGGTTCATAATGTTTGACAAGTTGATGTTATTCTATACTGGTTTTTGGCATGAGTACTTTGCTTTTATGTTGTAGATATCCATGCCTCAGGAATGGCTCTTTCACTGTATTTTTTTAAAATTCTGTTTGTATATAAAACAGTAATCCGGAAAAGAAAACTCACAGCGATAGCAGCTAACCTTTCTGCTAAGGGAACAAGCGACAGTGAAAGTACACATCCTTCAGTAGCGATCTGGTGAATTTGCCATTTTAAATTCATTCTGCATAACGGTGTGAAAAATGTTTGTGCTGCAGACGAAATGGGGGTTAGTTGGGCTGGATCTGAGGGAAGAGTGCCGGATGTGCACACACAGATTGCCTAAGATAACCTGCGGCTTCCATTATAACCAGTATTGTACAAAAAAAATTGAATGAAAAAATAGAACTGTGTGAATTATTTTGCGTTGAAGTAAAACATGAGACAAAGTAAAGGAATTTAGGTTGAAGGCGTTAAAAATGTGGGTAGGCACTTAACTTTTCGAGCATTCGACTTCTTCGTCTGAGGATACGTCAGTACGGGGCTGTTCCTTGGTGGTGCACCCAGCTACAAAAAAACTGCTAGATCGCCACCGGGACTGAATGGTTTGTTATAAGATTTATTAGGTTAATGGCTAATGTATATTTTCTTACTGTAAACTCTGGGGTATACTTTATCCTATGATTGTTGTGTTGATGAATGACTACACACATACTAATCCTTTGACCTGTTACTTAAGACTCAAATATTTAACCCGCAAACATGACCAAGGAAATGTATGGTACGGGATAAAACCGAACGTATCTGGCTTTGGAAGTGATTTCTAAGTGAATGAGATGTTCACGAGACTGGTCTGATCTGAGTTTCCTGTGAACACGGCTGGAAAAAAGCACAACCGAAAAAACAACGAAAAAAAAACAAAATTGAAAAACTTCGTACGGTGTACCAATCTCTATACAGTTAAGAAAGGAAGGGACGGAGGAGGGGAGAGGGAGGTGCGGGGTGGCATTTGACACAATGTCCTAAGAGATCACATCTTTCACGTAACTTTATTTTCTATTGCAGTCCGGGCTTTTTCAAACCGAGTTAGTTTTGTCGTCACTTATGTTATGGACTGTCAATGTTATTACTCATCACCCCAATAGCAGAGGTAGACGGTCAAGGTGAAACGATATTTTTCCCAGCTTGACGAATCAGTTGTTGAGTCTTTTTCCGGCAAAATTAATGATGATAATATTTAAGCTCTTGTTTGCAGCAGGCATAGTTCTTATGTCACCATCTTGTTTGCGAAAGCACAACACAAAACAAGGCAAAAAAACAAAA